>NC_133515.1:112595000-112790000 GCF_049354715.1 Callithrix jacchus
TTTCTCCTACAAGAAAGAAGTCCAGTTTTAAAAACCGTCTGCTAAGAGTTTTGTACGTGGCAGAAACTGTCACCAGCACTTAACATTTATTTTCTTAGTTAACCATCACATCAAATGCTGGAAGGAAGTTCTCCCCATTTGCTAGTGGAGGACAGAGAAATTTACTTGATATTAAATGATTTCCTAAGATAACATAAAAGCAGAAAGTGCCGTGGACAGAAAACATGTTGAGCTGGGCTTTCAGAAGCCCTTATATTCAACCTTGAGGAAACCTAGCAGATGGACATAAGGTCTTCTGACTTCCAACGTGGGACGTGTCTCACAGATGACTTACTCACACATCACATTACAGGGAAGAAACTCATACAGGTTAAGGAGTGGACAGGGTGAAACCTGCAGCTACAACCAAGCCCCCAGATCATTTACCACTGGCTCATGGCTTCACAGGGATGGTCAGACAGGTGTGCAGCATTAGACCTGGGGTGGGAGCCAGCCTCCTGCCTCCCTGCCTAGTACTGTTTCCATTACCCCACAAACATTCATGGTTGCTTAGACACACTGTGAAAAGAAATGCTCTGACTAAACCAGAGAAGAAGCAAATTTGAATGTCACCTTGTGCAAAATCAGAGCCTCATAGAAGTCCTGTGTGAGCCACACCTTGGGAAATGCAATTGCTTATGGGCCTTTCACTGGGGCTCTGGTCAATGGTGGTGTCCGGTAGCTCTTTGCCCTTACCTTTCTTTTCCTCTTACCTCTAATGAAATAACTCATATCTATAAGTAAAATATAAAATACTCTGATGCAGAGTAGTGAAATTTGAATTCATGCTGCTTTAGAGCTCCATGAACCAGCAGCAATTACACCAAAAACTGAGGTGTGTAAGGATGCATGTGCACTTGGGTGTGTGTTTCTAAATCTTGAGGTGATAAAATATGCAAGTTTTTTTTTTCAGCTTTTAAATAAATGTATCCAAAGACACCAAAGCATGGAAACTTTCAGGCCAATAATGATAGCTGATGAAAAGATAGGTATAATTTTTAGAGTGAGAGTTTCAGCAGATAAGTTGCATTATAATTTAGATCAGAAGAAAACATAGAAGTAAACATGAACCTGGTCATCTAGGCACATTCTGTGCATTTACAAAGCAGCCTAGAAGAATTTCCAGGGTTAGGAGAGCAAAACCCATCTAAACTCTCTTCCCTGGTGCTCCAGGAGTCCTGGGGTTTTGGTTTTGTAGGACCTTAACACAGACCTACTTCAGTGTCTATTTGGTACTTTGATTGTTATTGTGACTCTATGCATCTCTGTGCTCATTTCCTCTCATGACTTCTCCTTCCCACTTTGATTAAATTATGCTGTTCCTTTCTGGAGGTACATGCTGCTGTCCTATGGTGATTTGTCCCATGATACGGTTTGGCTGTGTCTCCATTCAAATCTCATTTTGAACTGCAGTTCCCACAATCCTCACTTGTGCTGGGAGGGACCCACAGGAGGTAACTGAATCATGGGGGCTGGTCTTTCCCGAGCTGTTCTCATGAGGGTGAGTATGCTTCACAAGACCTGATGGTTTTATAAAGAGGAGTTGCCTTGAACATGCTTTCTTGCCTGCCACCATGTAAGATGTGACTTTGCTCCTCCTTCACCTTCTGCCATGATTGTGAGGCCTCCCCAGCCATGTGGAATTGTGAGTCCATTAAACCTCTTTCCTTTATAAATTACCCACTCTCGAGTATATCTTTATTAGCAGCATGAGAACAGACTAATACATCGTGGTTCTCCCCTGCAGGGTTACACAGATCCGTCCGGTCCTCTTCTTCACGATGACACATTTTCCCGTGTCCACCCTCCTCCAGGTTCTAGTCCTCCTCTTCTTCCTGTGACCATCCCACGCCTTGCTATTTGGCCTCCCACTGACATCTCATCAGATGAAGACTGACATCAGACATTAACCCTTATCAGCCCAAAGTGGATGGGAGGCCATCATTCACTGACTCATAGCCAACAAATAATCATTTTTCCATATTCTGTCTGGAAAATAGGGAATTTCCCTTATGTCTCACATGGCCAGTTATTTTTATGGACACAAAAATAACATTTTATAGTTTTCCATAATGTATTTTATTTTGAAGTTCACAGCCTTTTACAGTCCTCCCAGAGGCAGCCACTGAAAAATGCCAAGGAAATCAACTTACAAGTCCAGAGGGGAGGCCTGGTAGGGCCTTACCTGTTGTGACAAATTTGACTGCTTTTTATTTCTTTTGTTATATTTGTCCAAATTATTGTTCTTGTTTCTGACTGGCCTTATTTTCTACCATTTGCCCGCTGTGGCATTGAAATACACTTTAGCATGCAGTTGGGGAAACTATGGGGAAGAGGGAGGGAAAAAAAAATGCCTCATTTGTTTGAAGGTGTCACTGTTCTATTCACCTATTTATAAATAAATTTAATTCCAATTTCCCCTTAGTATCCCTGGTTTCTGCCTGCAACATTCTTTCTCTTTTCTATCTCTTTCCTCCTCCTTTCTAGCTACCAGCTTCCCTTGAAAACGGCTTGTCAGAAATCTACATAGAGACACAGGACTAGGGGCTACTCTATGTTGTGTCATGAAAGGGATCTGCAGGAGGTAACCAAATCACCGGGGTGGGTCTTTCTCATGCTGTTCTCATGATAATGCATGTGCCTCTTGAGACCTGATGGTTGTATAAAGAGCAAAGTCTGATGGTTTAATAAAGGGATACAGCAGAACGAGGGCCACTCTGCAGCATTTTGCCCCACCCAGAACCCACAGTCTTGTACAGGTAGTAAAGGCCCTGGAGCACTATGCTAAGGTTCTCTACAAAAATGTCACATTGCTTGAAACAAGGAACAGAATGACTGCAATACACATCACCAGCCAAAATAATCCAGAGATGCCAGCCTACTTAAATAGTCCCCTTGTATGACAAAAATCAGAGGCTTAATAGATATTTGAAGATAGTGATTTTTATTTAAATTCAACATTTTCTGTTCATGTTTACCACGACTACAGTCCCATGATATATTCCTAGGTTCCAAATATGAGTTATATTAAACCATTTTCTGAGAAAAGTGCGACATAACATGTCTTTTATTCACATGGGTTCCTCCTTATATTGCCTCATATCGAAAAGACCAAAATAACATTTTAATTAATAATAAGAAGAATGACTATGAAGTATTAGTGATTTTATTCATATATGAGGAAAGGACAGTTTTCCCATGTAATAAATTCCCTAAATAATCATTTTACAGATATCCAAAGTAATTTACAAAGGCAAAAATTGATGACGTGCAAGTTTCTGTCACGTCGTGCATCATTTACTTCACCTGTAAACACCTACCACGTTTGTAATTAACCATATTCCTAAAGGTTGGCAATACAAAGGAAAGGTCTTGTTTTCAAATAACAAAGAATTACCTTTCTGTTTACTTTCTGGTATTTTCTTCTACTCTGTATACTTAGAGTTTTGATCCCTTTGTGTATTTTTGTGTTCTCTGTGTTTTCAGCATGAAAAGTTTCTCAGAGGAAATAAAGCTGGGTGGGGAGTGAACTCGACAGGTCTTGTGTTTTTAAACATTCTTTACCTGGAATAAAGCTGATATATTTATTGTATTGCATTGGCATTACTCTGCAGATGACATCATTATATGTTTAGAAATTCCAAATGTTTCTGTAAGCTATTAGAATTAAAAAGTCAAATTTCTATATAATGAAATAAAAATTAAAAAACATTCATAGTGGCAAAACAATACACATAGAATATATAAAAATAAATCAAACAAAAAGTGTGTAAGAGCACTACACTGAAAACTATGCAACATTAATGAAAGCAATTCCACTGCTGGGCACATACCCCAAGGAAATTCAGTCATAAGTCGGAGAGGTATCTGCACTGTCATGCTCATGGTAGCACTGTTCACAACACCCAGGATAGAGAATCAATCCAAGAGTTAACCGATGGTGAATAGATAAGGAAAATGTGGCATAAAAATAAAATCCAGCCTTGAAAGAAAAGGAAATCCTATCATTAGTAGCTACAGAAACCTGGAGGGTATTATGGTAGGTTAACTAAGCCAGGCACAGAAAGACGAGTACCAGGTAAGCTCACTTACATGTGGAAGCTAAAATAGTTGAACTCCTGGAAACAGATAGGAGAATGGCAGTTGCTAGGAGCTGGTGGGAAGGGGTTGGGGAGATGCTGGTCAAAGGGTGTCAAGTGTGGGTTAGCTAAGAGAAATAAGCTCAAGAGAACTATTGTACAACTTGGTGATTCTACTTAATAATAGTGTGTTGTACTCTTGACAATTGCTGAGAGAAAAATTAAGTGTTCTCACTACACAACATCACAAATACGTGCAGTAATTCACACATTAACAGCTGGATTTAGCCATTCCGCAATGTCTGCATGTTTCCAAACATCATGTCGTACATCCCAAATGTATATAATTTTTGTTTTTAAAACTTGGCTGGGCACAGTGGCTCATGCCTGTAATCTCAGCACTTCAGGAGGCTAAGGCATGTGGGTCACCTGAGGTCAAGATTTCAAGACCAGACTGGCCAACATGGTGAAACCCCATCTCTACTAAAAATATAAAAATAAGCTAAGTGTGGTGGGGTACACCTGTAGCCCCAACTACCCGGGAGGCTGAGGCAGGAGAATCGCTTGAATCTGGGTGACAAAGATTGCAGCGAGCCAAGATCACACCACTGCACTCCAGTCTGGGCAACAGAGTGAAACTCTGTCTCAAAAAAAATAAATACAACACATAAATAAGAAGAAAAGATATTAAATACTTAAATATACAGGAGATATATTATGCCAATAGTTTAAAAATTAATACTACATTAATTTCAATTTTTCTGACAACAGTCTGTACATATAGTGCAATTACAATTAAAATTCTAGCAGACTTTTTATGGACTGTTGAAAAACTCTTAAAATTCCTATGGCAATGCAAATGGTCAAGGCAATCTTGAAGAACAAGAATAGAGCGAAGTCACTGAAGCTACCAGATACTCAGATCTGATCTAAAGCTGCAGGAATTAAGACAGAAGCGTAAGATAGAGAAACAGTCCAGTAGAATGGAATGGAGCGTGGAATCATCCCCCACACACGAGTCACCTGCTTGGTGAGATCTGTGGTGCTGTAGGATGTGGACAAGCAGTGGTCCTTTTAATAAATGGGGCGGAGTAAATAGGAAAAAGTGAAAAATTCTCCTTAATCCTCGCTTCACCAACTTACAGAAAGGAAGCAGAGGCACTGCAGATCTAAATGTAAAAAACGAAACAATACAACTTTTAGAAGACATTGACCATCCCTGTGTTGTGGAGTAGGCAAACATCTCTTACACAGGACAAAGCTATGAACAAAATATTAATACATTTGTCTGTAATAAGATTAAGCACTTCTGTTCATCAAAAGGCATTAAAAGAGTGAAAAGACAAGCCATAGGGTTAGATGTTTGCAATGCATCCATTTAACAAAAGTTCATACCCAGGTATATAAAGAACTTGAATGAATCAATAAGAAAAAAGCAAACAAAAATAAAAAATAGAGAAGCGAGTTAAATAGCTACTTTATAAAAGTATATGAAGATGGCCAATAAATATGTTCAAAGATGTTCAACGTCCTTTGTCACCAGGAACATGCAGATTACATTTTCAGTGTGGCATTGCTGTATGCCCAACAGAAAAACTAAGATGAAGACTTTCCATGCTGCATCATGTAGAAGGCATGGAACAACCAGAATCCTTCTGGTGGGAGTACAAATTGTTGAAGCTTTGGAAAAGAGCCAGGTAGGTGTACACAGCATTGTTAGCAGCACTCTTCATCACAGCTAAAAGCTGGAGACTATCCAAATACCCAGCCCCAGTGCAACGGGTCCAGAAGTTAAGACAGAGCCACACAATGGAACTCTCAAGTGATGGGGATGACTGGACCACAACTTCCTGCAATGATGTGGATACATCTCAACAGCAAATGCCCCACATGAGACCGCACAGCATGAGCTTATTCCACAAATTCCAGAAACTGGCAAAATTGACCTGTGGTCTTGTGGGCAAGGACAGTGCTTACTCTTGGAGGAGGTAGTAACTGAAGAGACAGGGGAAGGGGGGTGGCTTCCCGGATGCTGGCAATCCTATGCTGCTTGATTAAGGCTCTGGTGAATCAAGTGTGCTCTGTTTGTGAAAACCTATTGCACCACATGCTGTACACTTAGAGTTTTATAGTTTTTGTTTACATATGTTCTTCAATAAAAAATTCCCCAAACTAAGTTCATATAAAACAATATAATTTGATGAACTTAATGATTCTTTCAAACCTTTGATTTCTAAAACTGATTCCTTTTGGCTTACTGGAGTTCAGAATTCTTGACTTTGCACAATAAACTTGCTCACATGAATCGATTTAGATAAGCAATATTCATTCTGATTCCTAGAGAGTATTCAATGTAAAATTCACACTTTTTAAATACTCTACTTTCAAGGTCTCAATAAATGTGGGCATCCCTTTGTCTGTGACAAGAGGCACTTGTGTGAACACTTGTATCTACATCATCTCTCGAAATGAAATGCATATTGGGCTACATTTATATAAATGTGGTTACTCTTGTGTCTTTTTAGGTCCATTGTATAGACAGTAATTAACAAGGAAGTTCATCAGTACCATTCAGAAAAGTGAGACTAATTAACTCCTGAGGAAAGCCAAGTGCTTTCTAAAACAAGGCGCTTTCCCCCAATAGGTATGAATCTACTTTTATTCCATGACACAACATAAAACTTGCCATTTCCACATGTCTCTCTCTCCAGCCTCTCAAGGAGAGGTGTGTGGTCAGCACCACACACCCCTCAGCATACCCTGGGCAAGTGGTCAGGAGGTGAAGGGGGCCTGGGCTTCAGGCTGACCTCTGCCTTGGTGTGGGATACCTCTGCTCCATGCAAGGGGTGAATTTCCTTACTTGGAAAACATTATGAGGGCTAGCCAGATGTTTGTACCTTTCCTTAGTCTCTGTCTCCCATGTTTTTAAACAGTGATTCCAAGACATTTGAGAAAGCATAAATTCACCTCCTTGACACTTTGAGACGGTCAGATGGTTTTGGTTCACAATGGCCTAATTATCTATGAATATCTTGTTCTGATCATGCATCAGAAAAATGATGGCAAGCATATAGAGGTAATCTATTTTCCTATTCCGTAAGGTGATTTGATTGCTGAAACAGTAAATAACTGTGTCCTTCAAATTCTCCTTTTTTTTTCTGCTTGTCCTTGTTTCTTTAATAGTGTTGATCTTTTTACCCACTCTTGCTAGTTCTCCCATCGCAACCCATGTTCATTCACACACAGCCACACACACACACACATACACACACACACAGTCACACACACACACACACACACACACACACAGCCACACACGCACTCACCCAGCTCCTGCCCCAAATCATGTGATAAGCATTTCTATTATTGAGATTTTTTTCTGGCACTTGCACTTGGCATTTTTTACTGTCTAGTTTGCTGTTACTTTTTTGTACCTGAATTGTGGAATTGTCTTTTTACCCAGAATTAGCTGTGTCTGCAACTGCCCTGGCAGAGAGCGAGCCTGCCAAGCCATGGAGCACTGAGGCAAAGCCACGACCGCCTCTTATTCTGGAAAGCGTGTCGCTCTGATGCTGTAGCAATTAGCTGAACTTGAAGCAGTACTTGGGTTGGAGAATTGTCCTTGAGTGTGTTCTGCAAAGTGATTTAAGTGAGATGTGGAGGAACTAATTGGTTAATAACCATAATTGGGATTAAAGAGTAATTTTGATTTTAAAAGATGCTTGAAAGGATAAATATTCAGTTGTCTCATTTTGCTATTAAAAAAAAATAAGTCTCCTTCAATGGCTTCGCATAATGGGAAACACAGGTGGGCTAAACACTGCCTCCCCTCGTGTGGAGGTGACTAGCCATTGTCAAAGGCCCGGCTGGAGGCTGCTGGAGGCAAGCTGTCTGCCTGTGCTTTGCCCTAAGGATATTGACTATTATTATTTGTGATTTATGTGGCTCAGTAAATGTACATTGTGCAGAGCAATAGATTAAATTGTGCTGAACAAAGGACACACTTCCAGCCCCCAGGAGGGGATTTAAAATGTAGACACTTAAGTGACACAGTTCAGGGCTTGCATGGAGCGTGTGGGTGTGGGGCAGCCTGAGCACAATGGAGGAGGGAGGGGCTGATGCGTTATTAACAAGAGAAGAAAGCCAGCACTTGGGTCTGAGTTAGGCAGTGCATAAAAAGGAAAGCACAATCCCGCCTTTAAGACCAGAAAACAAGGCAACGTGAGGAAGAAAATTCAGGCAGAAGAGAGGCGCAAAAACCAACTGCATTTGCTCTGCAGTTGCATGAAGCCAAGTTCAATCTTTCTAAAGGCCACTCAGACCCACTTAATACTTTTTAATTTGTTTTGAACTAGATCATCAGTATGGATTGTACTTACATAGAGTTGTGTCATTTTCCTTATCAGCGATTGGTAAAATTTTATGGTGTTGTGAGTAACTAGCTGACTGCAGAGCTTTGCTTGTACGTGGGTCTGTGTGACTGCAAGAATCTGTGTCTTCTTTGTGTACCTCACAGCAGCCAGCACAGTTCTTTGCACACAGTATGTGCTTAATAAGTCTTTATAGATTCCCTGAGGATAGAATTCGGGTTTGCGCCTCTTCCAGTGGAAAAGGGAATGAAGATGGATCTTAGATTCCGATGCGCGGTGCGGGGTGTGCGCAACGCTAGTCCATGACTTGGGGGCTGCAATGCTGTGAACGATCAGACACTGCGGAGGCAGGGCCGCTGGCACTAACTACACAAAGGCTTCATTCAGAAGGGCGTTTTCAAGTTATACCCGTAAACTCAGGACACACGCCAGGTCTAATTCTAGAAATTCTGGAAATAATCAATTCTGTTCGCATGTAATAAGTGGTGCAACTTCACGACCAAATGCTGATGTTTGCTTTCTTATTCCTTTTTATACCCAAAGACTTACTTCCCAAGTGGTATTTCTTCCAAGAAATTTCTAATCTGAAAGGAAGTCCAAATTGGCACAGAGATAGCAACTTCCTTGGCGCAAGTGCCTATTTAGAAAGGAGTATTCGGAGTATTCTGCAGGGATGGTTTAAGTAACTCATGCTCATATTTGCATGTTGCAATAGCAGGGCTTTGCAGTGGAGGAAAAGCCGGTGACACTGAGTCAACTCCCTCCTATTTGGAATCGCAGCCTCTGCTTCGCAATTGCGCCTTCGCGCTGTGCTTAAAGCCCGCGCAAATATTTACGTGCTCGGGAGACCATCTTCACCTTGCGGCCTCTCGGAAAAACAAAACCAACTCCTTAGCCTGGAAGACGGAGACCCTGAACTGTCGGATCCAACGCGTCACCTGACTCCACACCCACAGGGATCTGAGAGTTCTCTGCTTTCAGTGCTCTCTGACTGCGAGCTCTGTTCCCCTCCATAGGAGGCCACTCCAAGACATGTTTCCTTCTGCAAGTGCTGACGAAATATCACATTTCATAAATTCTACAGGAGTTCAGGAAAAAAAAAAAAAAAAAGATGATACTTAGTAAGCATTACAGAAAAATATTTGGGCTGAATACAATCCGAAATATTAGTATTATCTAATTATTAGTAGGTTTTGCTAAACATCTCTTTTTGAAGTATTATTTCAATATCAAAACATTAAAAAATAATGTTATTAATGATCTATAATGTCATCACCTTGACTCATATAATTTTATGTTTTATTATTATTATTATTATTATTATTATTTTGAGATGGAGTTTCGCTCTTGTTGCCCAGGCTGGAGTGCAGTGGCATGATCTCGGCTCACCGCAACCTCCGCCTCCTGGGTTCAGGCAATTCTCCTGCCTCAGCCTCCTGAGTAGCTGGGATTACAGGCACGTGCCACCATGCCCAGCTAATTTTTTGTATCTTTAGTAGAGACGGGGTTTCACCATGTTGAACAGGATGGTCTCGATGTCTTGACCTCGTGATCCACCCGCCTCGGCCTCCCAAAGTGCTGGGATTACAGGCTTGAGCCACCGCGCCCAGCCACTGTTTTATTATTTTTATAGTGCTATGTTTACTTTTTTTTCACAAATATACTTTTAGTGCATATAATATATCATAGAGTTACTTGATCATGTATTTATAGCCATTCTCTAGCTGCTGAATACTTACTTCTAAAGCTTTGCTTATAAATAGTGACATGATGTACAGCTTCAGGAATTGTAGATTTCAACTTATTTTAATTATTTACTCAAAATACGCATGAAAGCGGCCGGGCGTGGTGGCTCACCCCTGTAGTCCCAGCACTTTGAGAGGCCGAGGTGGTTGGATCACAAGGTCAGGAGATCAAGACCATCCTGGCTAGCACAGTGAAACTCCGCTTCTACTAAAAATACAAAAAATTAGCCAGCTGTGGTGGCATATGCCTACAGTTCTGGCTACTCAGGAGGCTGAGGCAGGAGAATCGCTTGAACCCGGGAGGCAGAAGTTGCAGTGAGCCGAGATTGCACCACTGCACTCCAGCCTGAACGACAAAGTGAGACTCCATCTAAAATAAATAAATAAATAGCAGGAAAGCAATTATTAGGTGAAAGACTAAAAACAGCAAATGTCTGATAGTATTTTCTTACGTAGATGCCTTAATATTTAATGCCTTCATTAGCAAATTTCAACATACATAAGAATTGTTCTGAAGCCTTGCTTGAAAATACAGGTTTTCTGAGTTTTACCTGGAGATCTGACACAGGACAATTGAGGTGGAGCCTAGAAAGCTGAATTTTAACTATTACCTTGGGTGCTTCTGATGCAGATACTTACATTATTAAATAGAAATAAAAACAGAAACAATGCTGTAAGAAAGTCTTTAAGGAAATCTAGTTTTACCTGGCCTCCCCTGTGTGGTTACATATGTTCTAAATACTGTAATTCAGAAGTTCAGGTTAACACCACATCAAGAATAATTATGTAATAATATTTTTAATGTGCCTGATGCTCTTATTGAGTCTAATTTATCTTATGGTATTAATTAACTTATTTAAAAGTTCCTTTCTAAAAAGAGAAGGCGGAAAACAACGGATAGAAAATAGCATAACTGAATACACATTGCATACCTGAACAAAACAGGACAAAGGCAGCCCGAGCAGTGGTGTGGGGATGCCTGTGGATGCACGCGCCTTTGTAAAGCACATGCCACATACACGTTAGGGCCATGCAGAGCTTTTCCCGAAGCAGGAGGAGATCATGCATGCACGTATGTTTCTTGCTATGCTTTACAACAACCTGCAAAACTGTATGACTACTTTGAGTCAGAATGAAGTTTGTGATTTTCTTTTCTGAAGGGCTTTTTTAGGAAAAAAAAAAAAAAAAAGACAATTAACGTAGCCAGAAGTGACATATTTGATTTGGGTGGCAGAAGAGCCGGAAATTTAAAGGGAAAATTTACAATGATAGGGGTGATAGCTGGAGAAGGCCTGAGATAACAAAGTCTGCACATGTCCCAGACTGATGGTCAGACTGTACATTTGTGTGGAGAATTACAGAGAGATCCAAAACAGAATGGATGTTTTCAAACTTGCTGAATTTTAAAATGCATCCTTAAACTAGAGACACCTTAACCAGATGCCAAAGCCAAATTGGTTTGAGAAATCTGAGCATAAACTCTGACTAAATCCATGGCCGAGAATTAAAATAAACAGGACCAAGAGAGGCTCCTACATCAGCAGGCTTAAAAAACAATTAACCTGAAAGGAAGAAATATTTCACAGTTTGTGTGTAATCACATTAATTGCCTAATAAAATAAAATTAATAAGCAGAAGTTTAAAAAACAGAATCCAGGGTTGCTATAATCTATGTCTTATTTTCAACCAAAAATTATTACATACAAGTATAAAGAGTATAGTATGACCACAATCAGGGAAAATATCCTGGAGTGAGTCTTGATTTTAAATTAGCAGACAATAATTTAAAAGAAGCTATTATAAATATGTTCAAACAATTATAGAACATTTATGATCCAATAATTTAAAGAAATTATACTATTAATGAGTTAACAGAAAATCTCAATGGAGAAGGGAACAGTATTTTTTTTTAAAACGATGAAAATTCCAAGGCTGAAAAAATACAATATCTGAAATAAAAGTTCACTCAATGGGTTAATCAGCAGCACTGACTTGGCAGAAGAAAGAACTGTTATTTTGAAAATCAGATAAATTAAAAAGTATCCAACTTGAAAAGAACAGATAAAAATGAATAAAAGTGAAGAGAGACTCAGAGATTTATTGAACATTATCAAACACTTCAACATATGTATAATTGGAGTTCTAGAAAGACAGAAGGAAAATACAAATCACAAAAAATATTTAAAGCAGTAATGGCTAAAAGTTCCTCAAATTTGATGAAAACATTGATTTTCAAATCCACAAAGCTTAAAAAGTCCCAAGTAAGATACATACAAAGAGAAATACACCGAGACATTTTGTATTCAAACCGTTAAAAACCCAAAAGCAAAGGTAAGTCCAAAAACAGTGAAGAAAAAAATAGACAATTCACGTAGGAAAAGGAAGGATATGATTTATAGATGACTTTTCATCCAAAACAATGGAATCCATAGGATTTGAAATGATATGGTCAAAACACTGAATGAAAAAAATGACTCCTATGTATATAATAATACTATCCTTCATCACTGAAAGCAGAAAAGGGCATTTTAAATAAACAAGCCCTGAGAGAATTATTTGCTAGCGACATGCACTGTAAAAATACTAAGGAATGTCATGTCTCTGCCAGGTTTTGATATCAAGATAATGCGGGCTTCATAAAAAGAGTTAGAGAGGAGTCCCTCTTTTGTATTGTTTGGAATAGTTTCAGAAGGAATGCTACAAGCTCCTCTTTGTACTTCTGGTAGAATTCAGCTTTCAATCTGTCTAGTCATGGGATTTTTTGTTGTTGTTGTTGATCGGCTATTAATTACTGCCTCAATTTCAGAACTTGTTATTGGTCTATTCAGGGACTCAACTTCTTCCTGGTTTAGTGTTGGGAGGGGGTAAGTGTTCAGGAATGTATCCATTTCTTCTAGATTTTCTCGTTTATTTGCATAGAGGTGTTTATAGTGTTCTCTGATGGTAGTTTGCATATCTGTGAGATCAGTGGTGATATCCCCTTTATCATTTTTCTATTGTGTCCATTTGATTCTTTTCTCTTTTATTCTTTATTAGTCTGGCTAGAGGTCTATCTATTTTGTTAATCTTTTTAAAAAACCAGCTACGGCATTCATTGATTTTTTTGAAGGGTTTTTGAGTCTCTATCTCCTCTGATCTTAGTTATCTCTTGTCTTCTGCTAGCTTTTGAAACTGTTCGCTCTTGCTTCTCTAGTTCTTTTCATTGTGATGTTAGGCTATCGATTTTAGAGCTTTCTTGTTTTCTCCTGTGGGCATTTAGTGCTATAAATTTTCCTCTAAACACTACTTTATCTCTGTCCCAGAGATTCTGGTACATTGTGCCTTTGTTTTCATTGGTTTCAAATAACTTATTTATTTCTGCCTTAATTTCATTATTTCCTCCGTAGTCACTCAGGAACAAGTTTTTCGGTTTTCATGTAGTCGTACGGTTTTGGGTGAGTTTCTTAATCCTGAGTTCTAATTTGATTGTAGTGCGGTCTGAGAGACTATTATGATTTCTATTCTTTTGCATTTGCTGAAGAATACTTTATTTCCAATTATGCAGTCAATTTTAGAATAAGTGTGATGTGGTTCTGAGAAGAATGTACATTCTGTTGATTTGGAGTGTAGAGTTCTGTAGACATCTATTAGGTCTGCTTGGTCCAGATCTGAGTTCAAGTCCTGAATATCTTTGTTAATTTCCTGTCTTTTTGACTTAATACTGACATAATATTAATATAATAATAATATGTTAAAGTCTCCCACTACTGTTGTGTGGCAGTCTAAGTCTCTTTGTAGGTCTCTAAGAACTTGCTTTATGAATCTGGGTGCTCCTGTATTGGGTGCATATATATTTACCATAGTTAGCTCTTCTCGTTGCATTGATCCCTTTACTGTTATACAATGCTCTTCTCTGTCATTTTTGATCTTTGTTGGTTTAAAGTCTGTTTTATCAGAGACTAGGATTGCAATCCCTGTATTTTTTTTTTGTTCATTCCATTTGCTTGGTAAATATTCCTCCATCCCTTTATTTTGAGCCTATGTGTGCCTTTGCACATGAGATGGGTCTCCTGTATACAGTACACCAATGAGTCTTGAAGCATTATCCAATTTTCCAGTCTGTGACTTTTTATTGGGGCATTTAGCCCATTTACATTTAAGGTTATGTGTGAATCTGATTCTGTCAGTATGGTGCTAGCTGGTTATTTTGCCTGTTAGTTGATGCAGTTCTTTCATACTGTCAATGATTTTTACAATTTGGTATGTTTTTGCAGTGACTGGTACAAGTTGTTCTTTTCCATGTTTAGTAATTCCTTCAGGAGCTCTTGTAAGGCAGGCCTGGTGGTGACAAAATCTCTCAGCATTTGCTTGTCTATAAAGGTTTTTATTTCTCCTTCATTTATGAAGCTTAGTTTCTAAATACGAAATCCTGGGTTGAAAATTCTTTCCTTAAAGAATGTTGACTATTGGCTCCCACTCTCTTCTGGCCTGTAGGCTTCTGCAGAATGATCCACTATGAGTCTGATGGTTTTCCCTTCATGGGTAACCAGATCTTTCTCTCTGGCTGTTTTTCTTAACATTTTTCCTTCATTTCAACCTTGGTGAATCTGACAATTATGTGTCTTGGGGTTGCTCTTCTCGAGGAGTATATTTGTGGTGTTCTCTGTATTTCCTGAATTTGAATGTTGGCCTGTCTTGTCAGGTTGGGGAAGCTCTCCTGGATAATGTCCTGAAGAGTTTTTTCCAACGTGGTTCCATTTTTCCCATCACTTTCAGATACAACAATCAAATGTAGATTTGTTTTTTTTCATATTATATTTCTTGGAGGCTTTGTTCATTCCTTTTCATTCTTTTTTCTCTAATCTTGTATTTATACTTTATTTCATTAAGTTGGTCTTCAATCTTTGATATCATTTCTTCTGCTTGATTGATTCACCTATTGATAATTGTGTATGCTTCCCAAATTTCTGGTGCTGTGTTTTTCAGCTCCATCAGGTCATTTCTGTTCTTCTCTAACTAGTTATTCTAGTTAGCAACTCCTCTAACCTTTTTTCAAGGTTCTTAACTTCCTTCCATTGGCTTAGAACATGCCCTTTAACTTGAAGGAGTTTGTTATTACCCACCTTCCCTTGCTGGCAGGAAGCTGTGATCCTTTGGAGGAGAAAAGGTGTTCTGGTTTTTGGAATTTTCAGCCTTTTTGCACTGGGTTTTTTTCTCATCTTCATGCATTTATCTCCCTTTGGTCTTTGATGCTGGTGACCTTTGGATGGGGTTTTTGTGTGGATATCCTTTTTGTGGATGTTGATGCTATTCCTTTCTGCTTGTCAGATTTCCTTCTAACAGTCAGGCCCCTCAGCTGCAGGTCTGCTGGAGTCTGCTGGAGTTCCACTCCAGACCCTGTTTGCCTGGGTATCGACAGCATAGGCTGCAGATCAGCAAAGATTACTGCCTGTTCCTTCCTCTGGATGTTTTGTCTCAGAGGGTAACCTACCAGAGGCCAGCTGGAGCTCCCTGTACAAGGTGTCTGTTGACCCCTGCTGGAAGATGTTTGCCAGTCAGGAGGCATGGGGGTCAGGGATCCAGTTGAGGAGGCAGCCTGTCTCTTAGCAGAGCTCGAGTGCTGTGATGGGAGATCTGCTGCTCTCTTCAGAGCCAGCAGGTAGGAACGTTTAAGTCTGCTGAAGCTGTGCCCATAGCTGCCCCTTCCCTCAGGTGCTCTGTCCTAGGGAGATGGGAGTTTTATCTATAAGCCCCTGACTGGGGCTGCTGCCTTTCTTCCAGAGATGCCCTGCCCAGACAGGAGGAATCTAGAGAGGCAGCCTAGCTATAGTGACTTTGTGGTGCTGTAGTGGGCTCTGCCAGGTTTGAACTTCTTGGCGACTTTGTTTACACTGTGAGATAAAAACCACCTACTCAAGCCTCAGCAATGGTGTACACCCCTTCCCCCACCAAGTGCAGCCATCCAGGTTGACTTCAGACTGCT
Source organism: Callithrix jacchus (assembly GCF_049354715.1). Classification (NCBI taxonomy): domain Eukaryota; kingdom Metazoa; phylum Chordata; class Mammalia; order Primates; family Cebidae; genus Callithrix; species Callithrix jacchus. The sequence goes on from NC_133515.1 coordinate 112,611,196, forward strand.
GTGCTGGCAGTGAGAATTTCAAGCCAGTGGATCTTGGCTTGCTGGGCTCTGTGGGGTGGGATCCGCTGAGTTGGACAACTTGGCTCTCTGGCTTCAGCCCCCTTTCCAGAGGAGTGAATGGTTCTGTCTCACTGGCATTCCAGGTACCACTGGGGTGTGAGAGAAAAAAAAAGCAGCTAGCTTGGTGTCTGCCCAAATGGCCACCCAGTTTTGTGCTTGAAACCTGGGGTCCTGGTGGTGTAGGCACCTCAGGAAACCTCCTGGTCTGCAGGTTGTAAAGACAATGGGAAAAGCATAGTATCCGGGCCAGAGTGCACTGTTCCTCATAACATGGTCCCTCACAACTACCCTTGGCTAGGGGAGGGAATTCCCTGACCCCTTGGGCTTCCTGGGTGTGGTGACGCCTCACCCTGCCTTGGCTCTCCCTCTGTGGGCTGCACTCACTGTTTAACCTGTCCCGATGAGATAAGCCAGGTACCTCAGTTGAAAATGGAGAAAGCACCCACCTTCTTCATTGATCTCACTGGGAGCTGCAGACCAGAGTTGTTCCTGTTCAGTCATTTGCCAGCCACCTCTATGTATCATGTTTTGTTTCTCATTTATCTGTGGCTATTTGATTTGTTTCTACCTTTTGAATATTGCTAATAATCCTGCTGTGAAAATTCGTGTACAAATATCTGATCAAGTTCCTGCTTTCAATTCTGTGGGGGTATATACCTCGAAGTAGAATTGTTGGGTCATATGATAATTACATGCTTAACTTTTTGAGCAGCTACAAAAGTGTTCTCCACTTTTTGAGGAACCACAAAATTGATGGTGCAATCATAAGGAGTCAGTTGCTGGTGTCTGTGTCAGAGAGATCTTGGAGATGAAGGTGTGAGAAGGTATCAGTGATGCTGAGGGAGAGACCCAAAGGGCTGGACACAGGATGACCTTGTAAAGTGCAGCCTTTATGTGGCTTTGTTTACAATTTATAATTTAATATTTACACATTTCCTCCTTTCAGATTTCCACAAAATGCAGCTGCACCATGTTACATTCCCACCAGCAATGCCAACCGATGTGCTTTTTAACTACCTAGGTTATTAGCACCATTGTGATAAACCCAACTGGAATCTAAGAGGATGATCTCTTTGGACAGCAGAAGGGACCAGGGCCGGGTAGCTATACAGAACATCTCCTTTGGAGGCAGAACACCCATCAGTCGTTAAAGAAACAGTACTGGAAGTGAATTTAGGATTTCATGTTTCAGAAAATTTTATTAAAACTAAGTAACTCATAAAATTCTCAGCAAGTATGAATTTATGGGTATCCAGGACCCTCTTTCTAATTTAGTCTCATCAGACAGTCACTGATGGCCAAACACACAGCCGTTCTAGCTAAACTATATTGTGTTTTTAATATATTTATATATTCAGTAATCACATCCCAGCTAAAGTCCCCAGTTACTTCACTCTGCTCCCAGTGAATTAAGCCACCTGGTGGTGTTTTGTATTGAGTCAGGAAGCATCTCATTCTTCCAACTGCAAGTAGCCCTTAGAGGCTCAGCTCCAAGTTTCCCCATCACTCCTCACTGTGGAATACTGTGGGGCAATATTTAGGCTCTGTCCTCCAGGAATCTGGGCAAGGCCCACGTGGTCTCTGACAAGCACCACCTCTGTGGGACCAGTTGACAAAAGGGAGGAGTTTAATGAACTTCCAGGTACAGCTTCACTTGGGTTTGCTGGGCAACCCACACACAGAAGCTGCAGGTTAGAATGTCATCCTATGGCCAGGCCTTTGGGTCTCTCCCTCACCATCACTGATACCTTCTCACACCTTCACCTTCAAGATCCCCTAGACACAGACCCCAGCAACGGACGCCTTTCTCATTAGGGGCAGAAAGTGTCTAGGAAATGTCCTTGACACAGACGGCCCTGGGGGCCCTTGACCCCACACAGCCAAACTGTATGTGAATCTACAAGAAACTTAAACAAATTTACAAGAAAAAAATCAACAACCTCATTAAAAAGTGGGCAGAGGATATACACAGACACTTCTCTAAAGAAGACATTTATGCAGCCAACAAACATATGAACAAAAAGCTCATCATCACTGGTCATTAGAAAAATCCAAATCAAAACCACATTGAGATACCATCTCATGCCAGTTACAATGGCAATCATTACAAAGTCAGGAAACAACAGATGCTGGAGAGGATGTGGAGAAATAGGAACACTTTTACACGGTTGGTGGGAGTGTAAATTAGTTCAATGATTGTGCAAGACAGTGTAGCAATTCCTCAAGGATCTAGAACTAGAAATACCGTTTGACCCAGCAATCCCATTACTGGGTATATACCCAAAGCATGATAAATTATTCTACTATAAAGACACATGCACATATGTGTTTACTGCAGCACTATTCAAAAGAGCAGAGACTTGGAACCAACCCAAATGCCCATCAATGATAGATTGGATAAAGCAAATGTGGCACATATACACCATGGAGTATTATACAGCTGTAAGAAAGATTGAGTTCATGTCCTTTGCAGGGACATGGATGAAGCTGGAAACCACTATTCTCAGCAAACTAATCCAGGAACAGAAAACCAGACACCACACGTTCTCACTCATAAGTGGGAGTTGAACAACGAGAACACATGGACACAGGAAGGGGAACATCACACACTGGGGTCTATATAATGTAGATGATGGGCTGAGGGATGCAGCCAACCACCATGGCACGTGTGTACCTATGTAACAAACCTGCGTGTTCTGCACATATATCCCAGAACTTAAAGTATTAAAAAAAACAACAACGAATCAGCTTTATCCCAAAATGCAAAAACAAAACAAACCAAAAAAAAACAAAGGAATGTCTTTCACCTGAAAGTTTCAGGTGAAACATCAGATCCATGAAGGAAGTAAAGAACACAAGAAATGTTAGTTACAAAATATTATTGATTTTAAAATAAAATATTGGTTTATTATACATTCCCTATATAATGGAACAATCATATATTACTATAATTATATTATAATTATATATTATAATCATATATATGTTTCTTTGGTTTTCTTGACTTTATTAAGAGCATACGACTGCCTGAAGTGGAATTTATAAAAAAGGTATTTTAAGGTTTATACCACATATTGATGTAATATACATAACAAAAGAACGATGGAGTGGAAGAAAACGGGAAAATACTGATAAGAAGTTTTTACACTACGCTGAATATATGTCAATATTGACTTGAAGTTAAAAATAAATATTGCATTATATTACCTAAAATATAAACACAAAGAAAAATAGCTAATCATTTAACATAAAAATTAAGAAGGCACACTAAAATACATTATTTAACACACACAAAAAAGCACCCTTAACTTAATAAGAGAGGAACAGAAGAAGAAAGGAGACCAATAAAAAGCCACGGGCAGCATGCTAAATCTGAACCCAGCCCTGTCACTGGTTCTATCAGACTTGAGTAGACTCACCCTAAGCCAGGCTTCATCCTCCTGTGGATGATGAGAAAAATGGCCTGCAGTGTGTCCATGAGCGAGGAATGGTTTTTATGTGTTTAAAGGGCTGTGAAAGGAAGAGGAAGATAAAAGCATAAGGATGAAGACAAAGATGACAGTGATGATGATGATTATAAGAAACAGGAGGAAGAGGAAGGTGGCGCGAAGAGAATGTAGGTGGCCTTTACGGAAAATATTTGCTAAAAATTTGACCAATGCTAACAAAAGGCAAGAATTTAAAAACTAGCTAAAGAAAATTATATAAGACTTTTCAGACACCAATGCAAGCCCTACAGTCATTAAAGGGACAAAAAAGAAACTACATGAAAAAGATTCTATCAGCAAATTTCATGACTTAGATGAAGCAGACAACTTAGTTGGAAGATATAAATTATACAATATGTCTCAAGACAAAATAGAAAATCTGGGCAACCCTATGTTTACTAAAGAAACTTAAACACAAATTAAACTTTTTATACATACACACATAACTACACACACAAACACACACACTCTAGGCCTAGATATTTCCACTACTGAATCATCTCAAATATTTATAAAAATACTCCTGAAGTAAGCAGAGGAAGAAAGAACACTTTCCAACTTACCTTCAGAGGCCAGTATTGCATCAATACCAAAACAAGACAAATAAGTAAAAAAAAAAAAAAAAAAAAAAAAAAAAAAAAAAACAAGATTCATGCTCCCATCAAACACTGATTCAAAAACCCTTATCAAAGTATATGCAAATCTAATAGAACAGCATATGAAAAAGACGCTACACAGAAATTAGGTTGGGTATATACAAAAAGTTCACGTTTTCTTTAACATCTGAAAATCAATTAATGTAGTGCTATATTAGAAGAAAAGTGAAAAGTCAAATTATCTCAAAAGACGCAGAACAATCGTTTGACAAAACGCAACAAAAATTTATGCTGAAACTGTCAGCACACAGGGAATAAAAGAAGACTTCTTTAACCCAACACGAGGCATCTACAAATGCCTGCATCTAACCACGCATTTCACAGGAAATACCTGCATCTTTTCTGTTTATAGTCAGGACAAGACAAAATGTCACTTTCACCAATTTTATTCAACTTTGTGTTGAAGTCATAACAGAAATATGCCAAGAAAAAGAAAGCGTGTTCTTAGAGAATAATTGTATTCACTCCACAGATGATATGACATGAGCCTGGAAAATCTTAAGGAAACCACAAAATAACCTACAGTATAAAGTTCGCAAATTTTCAGAATATCATGTAAATACAAAATCTATTGTTTGCACTAATGGTGACAATCCCAAAAGTTCCATTTACAGTGCATACAAAGTCAAATAGTGAAGAATAAATTTAAGTATAAACACGCACCAGCTACTGTCAACAGAGAAATTAAAGAACACTAAAATACATGGAGAGATATACTTTGTCCCGTGTTTGGAAGGCTCATTATGGTTAAGATGAAAATATGCCCTGAATTGATCTGGAAATTTAATGTAATATCCACTAAAATCTACGACAGGATTTTTGTAACATTGGTAAGTTCATTCTACAATATACACAGGAATGCAGAACACCTAGAATAGTCCAAACCATTGTAAGCCACCAAAGCTGGAGGGACTTGCGCTGATTTTAAGATTTCCTTAAATGTTTCATGTTTTAGACAGAAGGTATTAGCACAAGCATAGACATATAGATCAACAAGAGAGAACTGAGAGTCCAGAAATGAGACCAATTTATGAGTTCAATTGATTTTTGAAAACTGTACCTAGGTATTTTCAGAGAAAATAATTGCCTTTTTAATAAACAGTGCTAAAATATCTAGATATCAGTATGAAAATAAAAAATCTTGCCCCATTCCTCACACGGCAGATGAAAATGACTTCAAATGGATGAAAGGTCTAAACGTTATAACCGCAACTCTGAACATTACAGAAAGCAGAGACAAAAAGTTTTATCATCTGGAGATGGAGTTTTCTTTAGTAGGAAACAATAAATACAAGCCTTAAGAAAAAAAAGGCTGATAAATTAGACAACTCTTCAAAAGACATCATGAAGAAATAAGAAGGTAGGCCACACTCTACAAGAAAATATGGTATTTTCCATACATAAATCTGGCAAAGGGTTACATGCACAATATAAATACTTGCTAAATTTAAGTAACAAGACAATTACAAAAAAAGGTAGGAGGGGACATAAGATTTGAACAGGTATTTCACAAAAGTAGACACACAAATGGTCAATCAGCACATGAAAAGCTCTTTAATATCATTAGTCAGTAAGGTAAACTTTGTACCAGTACACACATTTTAGAATGACTAAACTTGAAAGGACTGGAGTCCCAAAGCGTGCCAGTGTGTGGAACCCTCATGCGTTGCTAGCAAGAAGGCGAGACTCTACAGCCACTTCGGGAAAGGGTTCAGCAAGTTCTTCTAAGTTCATCAAGCACTTACCATAGAACCCAGAAGTTTCACTACTAGGTGTTTATTCAGTAGTAAGGAAAACGTTTGTCCACACAAAGGTCAGCACACAAGTGACCATAGCAGATTTAATTTTTATTCGTGATAAGTATTTTGTGATTTTTTAAAGTTTTTAAAACTTTTTTTTTTTTTTTTTGAGACGGAGTTTCGCTCTTGTTACCCAGGCTGGAGTGCAATGGCGCGATCTCGGCTCACCGCAACCTCCACCTCCTGGGTTCAGGCAATTCTCCTGCCTCAGCCTCCTGAGTAGCTGGGATTACAGGCACGCGCCACCATGCCAGCTAATTTTTAGTATTTTTAGTAGAGACGGGGTTTCACCATGTTGACCAGGATGGTCTTGATCTCTTGACCTCGTGATCCACCCGCCTCAGCCTCCCAAAGTGCTGGGATTATAGGCGTGAGCCACTGCACCTGGCCAGTTTTTAAAACATTTTAATCAATTTTGGGGGTAAAGTGCAGTTTTGTTCCATGGATTTATTTTGTAGTGGTGAAACTGGGCTTCAAGTATAACCGCATAGTGTTCATCATGTCCCTTCGGTACTTTCTCGGCCCTTATCTTTCATGAAGTCCTTCTCACTGAGCTGGGCAATGGTGATCGTCAGTGAACAACTGGAAATACACAGGATACAGGCTGCCTTGAAGAGGACCTGTGACTCTCCCTGTGCTTGAACTGGGCACATTCTGTAAAAGGTGATTGTTTGTGATGTGATAAGGGGACCTCCTACAGTCTCCCACTTCACTCCCCATATTGCTCTTAGTGCTGTTCCTAAGACCCTGAGTGAGCCTCTCCCGGGGTACAGTGCCAGCTCTGAAGTCTTTGGGGCTTTAAAAGTCTGCCCAGGAGGATCTTGCTGAGTTAGATAAGTGCCCAAATACCCAATATCCATCTTGGGAGTGTTTCCCATCTGGAAAAAAGCAACTGACCTGAAAGACAGAGATGACAGGAAAGTCCCAGGGGCTTGGTGAGAGGGAATAGCTACTTCTTTAATAGGGTAGAAATTGCAAGAATTCCCAAGGACAGGTGAGAACTGTGGAGGAAGTCTCCCCAATCTGTACACCATGGTTTTGGGGGTTTTTAAGCCCAGAAGGTGTTGTTGGTTGGTTGTCTGCCGCCCCCCGCGCAACTCCAGGAGTGAGAATAAATGTCTTGAGTCCACCAAACTTAGACCGTTCCCCCCATCTGTTCACTTCTAGAAACAGGTCTAGGGAACCCTCTGTAGTCTACTTGAGAAGTGAAGCCTGGGTCTGTTCAGAGTCCCCCAGCTTCTGAATCCAAAACTGTAAAGCTCTTTTAGGCACTCAAAAGGAATTGCCTAATGCATACATGTACATGACCATGAACACACTGCAAGCACTTCCCACAGCCCCAGCTCCAAACTAGGTGTGGCGGTCACACAGCAGAAAAAGTATTAGGATATTTTTTTCTAGAGTTTAAAAGAACACCTGTAGAGGATTCTGCAGAATTAAATGTCACCCATGGTTTACCATCTGAACTGAACATTATGTATATGGTGTCTTTATTTGGCTCTGTGTTCTGAGCTTACAGGAGGGAGGGGAAGCTCACTTTGGGCTGGAATGGTCAGGAAAACATTCTTTGTGGAAATAGAACCCGAGTGGAGTATTAAAAGGTAGATGCCATTGACTCAGTGGATTTAGAGGCTTTGGAGTTTGGCCTGTGCTGGAGTTGAGAGGTGGAACAGCACTGGGGCGAGTAGGCAGGCCTGGCTGAACCTGAGCCCGGGGATGGAAGTGGGAGAGCCCACGGGAGGTGGGAGAGCACTCCGCCGGACACGCAGAGCACTGAGCAAGAGACTGAGGCTTTGCCCTGAAGGAAATTCTGGACATTAGACGAGGAGAGCAATGGCTTAGAAAGGCTTCTGAAGGCTTTGAGGATGAAGCATGAGCATGAGATCCAGAAGCAGAGGCTGACGCAGGCTCCAGCACAGGTGATCACAGACAAAAAAGTAGTCGAAATGGGAAAATGGGGATAGATAGGAGAAATATCGAGATTCGTTGTTTCTTTTGAAATGATTAGAAGGTCTCGGGGAGGATGGGATTGAGGGGTGATGTCGGGAGAGCAACGTCACTCTAGGAGGACTCAAATGTGAGTCCCAGAACTGCAGGGGCCAGTATAAGGATACAGGGGAGGAGCGTGGGAAACAGAGGCCAGCACAAGGATACAGGGGAGGAGCGTGGGAAACAGAGGCCAGCACAAGGATACAGGGGAGGAGCGTGGGAAACAGAGGCCAGTATAAGGATACAGGGGAGGAGCGTGGGAAACAGAGGCCAGCACAAGGATACAGGGGAGGAGCGTGGGAAACAGAGGCCAGTATAAGGATACAGGGGAGGAACGTGGGAAACAGAGGCCAGTATAAGGATACAGGGGAGGAACGTGGGAAACAGAGGCCAGTATAAGGATACAGGGGAGGAGCGTGGGAAACAGAGGCCAGCACAAGGATACAGGGGAGGAGCGTGGGAAACAGAGGCCAGCACAAGGATACAGGGGAGGAGCGTGGGAAACAGAGGCCAGCACAAGGATACAGGGGAGGAGCCTGGGAAACAGAGGCCAGCACAAGGATACAGGGGAGGAGCATGGGAAACAGAGGCCAGCACAAGGATACAGGGGAGGAGCGTGGGAAACAGAGGCCAGCACAAGGATACAGGGGAGGAGCGTGGGAAACAGAGGCCAGCACAAGGATACAGGGGAGGAGCGTGGGAAACAGAGGCCAGCACAAGGATACAGGGGAGGAGCGTGGGAAACAGAGGCCAGCATAAGGATACAGGGGAGGAGCGTGGGAAACAGAGGCCAGTATAAGGATACAGGGGAGGAGCGTGGGAAACAGAGGCCAGTATAAGGATACAGGGGAGGAGCGTGGGAAACAGAGGCCAGCATAAGGATACAGGGGAGGAGCGTGGGAAACAGAGGCCAGCACAAGGATACAGGGGAGGAGCATGGGAAACAGAGGCCAGTATAAGGATACAGGGGAGGAGCGTAGGAAACAGAGGCCAGCACAAGGATACAGGGGAGGAGCGTGGGAAACAGAGGCCAGCACAAGGATACAGGGGAGGAGCGTGGGAAACAGAGGCCAGCACAAGGATACAGGGGAGGAGCGTGGGAAACAGAGGCCAGCACAAGGATACAGGGGAGGAGCGTGGGAAACAGAGGCCAGCACAAGGATACAGGGAAGGAGCGTGGGAAAAAGAGGCCAGCACAAGGATACTTTGGAGGAAGCAGGAGAGCATCCTATCAGTTCCTGACACTGAGCTCTACAACTGGACATTATAGTTGGATATGGACTATGAGGATTGAGAACTTCCAGGAAAGAGAGTGAATCATCTTTTAGAGTGATCAATATTGACCATACTTGGTGGCTCACACTTGTAATCGCAGCCCTTTGGGAGGCCCAGGCGGTACATGGCCTGCGGTGAGGAGTTCGAGGCCAGCCTGGCCAACGTGGCAAAACCCCGTCTTGACTAAAAATACACACACAAAAAATAATAGCCCGGCATGGTGGCACATACCTCTAGTCCCAGCTACTCGGGAGACTGAGGTGGGAGAATCGCTTGAACCTGGGAGGCAGAGTCACAGTGAGCCAAGGTTGTATCACGGCACTCCAGCCTGTGTGACAGACCAGCACTCCATCTCAAGCAAAGGTAAACAAACACACATTATACTGAAGGCCAAGGCAGCCTGTGAGAAGAAACTCACTGAAGATGTCTCGTCACATACCTCGACATCTGCAAGTGTGTGCTGAGCAAATGAAATCTTTGTCTGACCTCCATTCTTGCAATGCATCCTCTTGTCTAGGGCTGAATTTCGATATTGCAGGAAGGACAACAGGGTGATGTGGTTGCTAAGTCACGTGGACCTCTGCTTGCCCGTGGCTTGGCCCATACATGTGCCAACTCGTGAAGCAACCCAAGGTGTTGGTTCCAGTCCTTTCCAGCTCATTGCCGCTAAACCAAAGGGCATTTCACTCGTTAAGTGTCCTTGACCTTCCTTCAGTGCAGAGACTATTAAGTCAACAATTATTTATTGATTTCCGACTATGCGCCCAACACGGCTCTAGGCACTGGGGATACAGGATAAATAACTCAAGGCCCACGCTCATAATGTATTAGGGAGAAGGCCACAGAGGCAATTAACAATCATAAAAGTGTATAACGAGCGCACTAATCAGGTTTTGAATCAATAAACGGTTGGTGAAGTGTGGCTGATGGGAGAGAATGGGTTCTCGTAGGAAGTGGGGTTTGATCTGGACCTTAATGGACGAGGAAGAGTGAGGACAAAGCTTTCTGGGGAGGAGGAGACACATGAACAAAGAAATGAAAGCATGACATTTTTTATGTGTAGTGTTTACTTTCGTGATTCATGTTAAAAATGACTGCTTTGTTCCAACAGAGGCCGGAGCGCCTGGAATAATCTCTGTGCTGAGACCTGGAGAGCACCAGCATCCTACGACCCCTCCCACGTGCCCAGGGATCCGCCGGCGTTTCTAGTGTGATGTGTGCACCAGCATTCAAATCGCAAGCTGCTGCTGACAGGCTTTCATCCGCAGCATGCTTTGTGTGGGTGAACGTAAAGCCTGCCAGAGCCTCGGGAGGTGGCTGAATCCCGGGCCCACAATGGAAGACTCTCATTCTTTCACGTTCTCTGGACACTTGAGACCCTTTGTTGCCCCAAAAGGGAGGAACCTGAGAGCTGAGCATTGTGTGCCTCCACTGCGTTGAACATGGAGGAGAATGAGTGCATTCCCTGTGATCTCTTAATAGCAGAGTAAATGTTGAATCAGCTTTCGTATCCCTTAATTTCTTAGCTTGCCTAATTTTTCCGGTTCATTTCGTACAAGGAACTGAGGCCATGGGGCCCAGGCACTGGAGTTATTCAGCACTGTGAGCCTTTGAACACGAGATCAATCTGTCTTCCGTGACTGCATTGTGGGTGCCCTTGCACGAGAGATGAAGGCAATTTGGGAGCTGCAGCTGTCAACCTCTCGTTTGAACCCATGGCCCACGTGGCTTCCTAGGCACGGGTGGAAGATGGGGTTTCTGTTACAGATAGCAGCATCGTTCCCACCTTGACATCTGGCTGAATTCCTGCTCTATTTAAAGCAGCTGCAGTTATTCCCCTGTTCTAACGACTCTACTTATTACCTGACAATCTATCCGAACTATCGACTCATTTCCGACCTGCCAGTTCTCTCAAAAGTTATGGAAATGGTCTTCAAACTGCAGCTTCAGCATCTCCTCCCCCACAGGCTGTCTGCACATCAATAGATCGTCTCACCGACAGAGGAGAGAGGCCAATTGCGTGTGCCATGCGCTCCCAGGTGCTGAGCCCAGAGAAGGGAGGCTGCTGCCACTGGCCAGCCCCTGAGCATCACGGCCTCATGGGCTCAGGCTGAATGCATCCATCACAGCCAGCTGCGGTGGCCTTAGCACTGGGCTGGAAAGGGCAGAGAGTATTGGCCTGGGAGGTTTCCAGGTGCTGTAGAGTCTTCTGGCTGCCCTCCTGCTCTTCTTTGCCCAGACCCACCAACTTCACATTTTTGAAAGAGGCTGTCAGTCAGAGCTTCCCAGTTCTTCACAATCTCTTTTCCTCATTCAGAAAAATGAGCAATTCTCCCTTAAAGAATGTTGGGCTCAGTATTGCAGGCAGCTCAATCAAGGCAGGGACACATTTTATGTGAATTTCTTAAGCGTCACCTGGCCTGAACTCTGCAGAAGAGGTTGGGTAGGAGGGAGGGAGACCTCAGAGTGTAGGAGCAGACAGACATTCAGTCTCTGTGCTTCTCAGGGAGCAGCACCCAGGAAGGCTCTGTCTCCTCACCTGTGAAAAGCCTGAAGATGCCTTTCAGCCTCCCACATCGTTTCAACTAAGGAAGACAGCATAACGAAAAGTGTTTTGAAAATCACAAAAGAAACATTAAATGTATATGGTTATAATTCCTGGTAATATACTATTAAAGGCCTGAGTTTTGCTCTTGTTTAGCTAACAACCCAGTTAAGACAAAAGCAGGCAGCACGTGAATAACCTGAGTTCAATTAGGTTCTCTCTGCGTGGAACCACGTATCATCATTAACTTGTCTCTATTTAGAACCACTTATGAGTACATGAGGTCTTTAGTGAAGGGAGACGTAAATGCCACTTAGCTTCTTTTGGGGACAGGTTTTAAATGTTTGTCCTTAGACTGAGACTTACTGCAGGTAAATGGACATGGTTAAAAAGAAGACCAAAACTTAGTGATACGAACTCCTCTCTGTGGGACATAGCTTTTATATGGTAGCTTTCGTTTCTAGACATGCTTTGTGTATCAGTCTGTTCTCACCCTACTAACAAAGACATACCTGAGGCTGCGTAATTTATAAAGGAAAGAGGTTTAATTCACTCACAGTTCCACATGGCTGGGGAGGCCTCACAATCATGACTGAAGATGAATGAGGAGCAAAGTCACATCCTACATGGTGGCAGGCAAGAGCTTGTGCAGGGAACTCCCATTTATAAAACCATCCGATCTCCTGAAACTTATTCACTACCATGAGAAGGAGAACAGTATGAGGAAAACTGCCCCCATGATTCAATTGTCTCCACCTGGTCCCACCCTGGACATATGGGGATTATTACAGTTCAAGGTGACACAGCCAAACCATATCACCTTATTAATCAGAAAACCTTAACTCACTCACACGATGGCTTCATCAGGCAATCCCAGGCAGCCCTGGTGCTGCTCTGAGACATGATGAGGCCATATGGCAGGTGGTGCTGGAGGTTTGGGTTCTGCAGACCCAGGCTCTGCTTGCTCTTGAGTCAGTTTCTGCCTCTGGGGACTGTGGCAATTTCCGAATCCCATCTTCACATTCACTGTATTGGATCACAGTTGTTTTCTATGGAGGATCACTCCCCAACTACAATCTACATGACTTCAGATCAAAAAAGTGTGTATTCTTTTTAAATCTTGTATATGTAGTGCTCAACACCGTGTTCTGCACATAATAGACACTTAATAAATGCCATGGAAAGAAGGGGGTAGAAAATAAATCTAGAATGTGGAGAACTCAACACAAATGAGAGAAAAAACGTCATGAATCAAGAAGCGAGTCATAAAAAATATTAAAGAAACAGATTCAGGGCTAAAAGAAGTTGAGAATTGGTAGGAATATTTAGGGGAAAATAATTTGATGTAAATTTCAAATTATCTATACAGTTTTTAAGACTTAATTTTTAACTTTGCATTTCAAAGTAATTTTAGACTTAACATAAATGTCTCAAAATTACTACAAGTTGGAGGTTAGGTTTATCCACCATTGATTCCAAAAATAATAAACTTACTTTTTAAATGTGAGCTAAATTAATCAATTTTTATTTATTTCTGAAATTAAACACAAAACTGTGGTCAAATTGTTTTTACGTGCAGTAATGACTATGCTTCCAATCAAGCACTCAACATTATGTAAACAGTATTTGTTTCTGGTAAACAATGCAGAACTTTCGTTTTGTAACTAGAAGATTAAAATGAATAAATGAAATGTAAGTTGCTGTGCAGTTGCAATGCTCACCGCAGTCCTGCTCTCCACACTTACAGCTTTTCTCTTTCTACTACTGTCATTTCCCTTGCGAGGTGCAGCTCAAACGCCGCATCTCTTCTCACATTTCCTTAAAAGAGCAGGATAATTTTAATCAATTCAAAAGTTTGACTGAAGCCAGATATGCAATTACCTCTGAAAAGAAGCCTTTTAAATAGTCCACATGCATTTTAAGCTCATGATATACAAAACCACACACATGACCGTTGTTTCTTTCCTACCTCCTACTCTGTGTTTTGTTTTTAGTACTAAATCATTTATTCTCTTATTCATTCATTCCATAAAGATTTAAGCAAACTAGTCTCTGGCATGAAGCAGTGAGAGAGACAGACACAGCCCTGCTCAGGCCCTTCCATTCCAGTAGACAAATGGGAAATTAAATAACTGGGCTTTTAACCCCCTTCTTGGAAAGCCTACCAGGAAAGAATCAAAAGATGTGATGAGTATTTCCACAGTGCACTTTACCTGGCCTTTCTGAAAGGGCAACGTGCACCTGTGAGGTGTGAGCAGAACCATCACCGAGTAGAAGGGTTAACTAGCTGCTAACAGGGATGAGGAGGAAGGGGTGAGAGGGGCGAGGGTTGCGGAGTGCAGAGGCCTCGCGGGAGACTCCGCACAGAGTTCTCCCTCTCATGCGTAACTCAGACCAGTTTCCAATTGGGTGGACACATTTTATATTCTTGCCAGCGATGTGTTGGAATTACAGCTACTCCACATATTTGCCATTGCTGGGTATTAGCAGATCTTAAATTGTAGCTACTGCAACAGGTGAACAGCGGTGTTTCTTCACGGTCTCCATTTGCATTTGTCTGGTAACCAGTGCTGTTCCTGTCTGTGTATATATTGTTGGAAGGATCAGCTACTCTGAAATCTTTGGGAGCATAATTCTAGGAATCATTTGGGACATCTTTTTTTCCTCCACTGTTTCTCCAGTAACAGCTCACCAAGTCCTGTACTTTTTAACCCAGTAAACACCTTTGAAATCTATTCCGTACTGCTCTTCTCCACTGGCCCTGCCTCGATCAAGTGGGGGTCATCCCCAGTCTCGTCTGCCTCAAGAGCATGCTGACCAGTGCACTTGCTTTGCCTTTCTGTCTTTTGGTGCATTCTCCGACATTCAACATACCCTCCTGTGGTTGTACCCAGCCTCTATTGCAAACTCTCCAGCACTTTTCCTCGTTCCTCCTAGGAAAAGACCAAAGTCCCACATAAATCCGCAGTAGCTGTGCGGGTCTGGTCGCTGGCTCCGTACCAGCCTCATTGGACACCATGCAGCACCTCTTCTCTGTGCACCCAGTCACACTGGTCTTGAACTTCCTCTGATGGTCCTCCCCTCTGGCCCCGGCTTCCACATGCTGGGCCCTCAGCCTGATTTCTTCCTGTCTCAACCCTTCTCTTGCTAGCCCTGGCACACCCATCACAGGTCAGTGAACATCATCCTCACATTCTCAGGGCATTCTTCCCTGAATTCCCAGAAGACGTCAAATACCCTCTTACATGCTGTCATCAGGACATGGCCCCCTTGCTCGTAGAACTTGTTGCCACCAGGACTTTACACATATTCTGTGAGTCTTAGGTTCACAACTGCTGCCTCCACTGTCTCCTAACCTGTCCTCTCTGGCCCCTGAGTGGGAGAAGGTGCCTGTGAGGGTTCACCCTCATACCCACAGTGCCTTGAGGGGTATATGGACTTCAGGAGGTAATAATAAAACATTTGTTTATTACATTAAAAATAAATGTAAAAATGCGTATTTAAAGATAAATCGGACCTAAGTGTTTTGTTGGAGCTGGGGAAATGGAAGCCACTTTTTAAATGGCGTGTGGGGTATCTGGAGTTGCCAAGAGCAAGTGGTGGTAAGAACAGCGTCAGGAGGGCAACCACCTTGCGAGAGGCTGGGCTGGAGCCTGCTGGAGGGGCCGTGGGCTGCAGACACTGGACTGTGAACCTACTTGAAATGTTTGATGTAAGTGCACTTCCTATTTTTAAACCTTTTTAAAAGTGAGCTATCATGGAAAGGCCTTTTGGTCAGTGTGTAAGTATGTGAGTGTCTGTATGCATGTGAGTTTGTATGTATATGTGAGTTTGTGCAGGTGTGTGTGAGCTCATGTACATGCCTGCCCATGTGCGGAAAGCTGAGGAGATGCGCTGCGTATGTGGGGTCTACTGAGCCCTGATCAGGCGTCCAGTCGAGGCAGGAAACTAACCAAAGGTGAATGTATGAATGCAAACTTCTCCCACCCATCCTCATCATGGAATTTGCAAAGATACTGCGGAGAACCTCAAATTTTCCTCAATAAAATAAAATTGAGATATGAGATGAGGCCATGTGAAAAGTAGGGGTCCAGGTATCCCGGCTGACAATCCTCCCCCTACTTGACGGGGGGGCCTTAGTATAAGAGACCATGTCTTATTCCTACTTATCTCCCTCCCTCTAACTTGCACAGGGTTTGCATATAAATGTGTCCAATCAAACTGGAATTCTTTATTTCCTTGTTACACT
The DNA here is from genome assembly GCF_049354715.1 of Callithrix jacchus. NCBI lineage: Eukaryota > Metazoa > Chordata > Mammalia > Primates > Cebidae > Callithrix > Callithrix jacchus. The sequence goes on from NC_133515.1 coordinate 112,627,257, forward strand.
TTACATCAAGGATTTCTGGGTTTGCCTTTTCAGAATGGAAATAAGGCAGTAATAGGTATGACTTTTTGATTCGTTTTCTGTGGGAAAAATACCAGATTTATTTTGAAATTGCCATAAGCAAACTTTCTAGACATGAAAGTAGTTTCTCTACAGTGGGAGAGAATTATAGCTTATCACAGGAGGCCCATGGTATTCAAGGGGTGTTGAGTTCACAGCAAGAGAAAAAGAACCTTCTCCATTTCTACTTCCCAGCCTTATTTTAAAGCTGGGTGACCCCATGACTCATTTCTGCCCGGTGGGACCTAAATGGTGGTCCCTGGGAGCTGCACAGGTGGGTGGGGGTTACATGCAGAGCTGCCATTCTTGGCCCCCTTCTTCCTTCCACCTGCACTGGAAAGGAGATGTGTGCAGGGCAGCAGGTACGCAGCAGGAAGGAGGCAGCATGCTGAGGGATGATGTGGAATCTGAGAAAGCTTGGTTGCTCAAGGACATTGTAGAATTGCTTCCCCGAGATGGGCCCTTCTCTGTGGACTTACATGAGGAAAAAAGAAAGTGCTGTGGTTGTGGTTCTGTGGCTAACCTCTTTTGATGTGCAGCTGAAAGAAAGCCTAACTGAAAAATAAAAATTCCCAGGTTTTTGCCCAAGGACCCCAGCCCTTCCCCCGCGGTGCCCAGGTGATTCAGGGCGAGGCCCCGGCACCTGTGCTGAGCCTGGCCGGACTAGCAAGTCCTGACCAATATTTTCCACATCACAGGCGGGAGTGGGAATGCTATTCAAGCAGCCTGACCGAGGCTGGCCAAGTACTCGCAGGTCTTGCCTGGAAACCTGGCATAGAAGCTTGTTCTTTCTCTACTGAGTGGGAGCGAGGAGGCCAGGGCCTCATCACCCCTGGCCTGCTCTTCTGGCTGGGCTGCCAGCCTCCTGCAGGGGCTAATAGAGGAGGACACAGCAGAGGGAACCCACTACACTACTGATGCCAACCGGACAACCTCGAAGTCTCCTCCATATTTTCATTTCCAATTATGTGGGATAATAGAATAAAGGTAAGTTGGATTTTATATTATGTAAAACATCCATGCGTTGTGGTGACAAAGGCAGGATCCCAGCTTCGGCATTCTGGTTCCAAATCCAACTCTTCATATTCCGACGTCAACCTCTAGTGTGGCATTTAACAATAACAGGAAGAAAGTGATCATCGATGTCTATTGCACGGGGCAATCAGAACTTGCTAGATGAGGCTCTGAAGCAAATGGAAGGATATTAAGCAGAAGAAGATGTGGTTTTGAAGTCTGAGGAGCTGGCCAAGCAATCAGCCATCCATGTGCAGAGGACGGTGTGACCGCCTTTCTGAGAGGAAATGAAGTGGCTTCCCAGAGGCAGAGATGTTTGAGGCCACTCTTAGAGAGAAATAGCATTTGCTAGGCAGAGAAGAGAAGAGGGACACAGGCTGAGAGCCCCACTTCTGCAAAGGCAGGAAGGCAGGACAGGGTGGAGGAGGAGGCCTGGCATGGCTGGGAGAAGCAGGGTCACCTGTCCCTGTGGAGCTGCAGATGCAACAGGGGGCTCCGGCCAGGTCACAGCATGTATGTAATGAGAAGGACTTTTATTTTATTTTACTCAGTGGTAAAGCATTGGATTAATTTTTCACTAAAATAATAATTCTGACAGCAGTTTGGGAATCTGTTGGAGTGGGAGGGAGCAAAGGCAGGAAGATCAGAGAATCACCATTTCTGTAACACAGATGAAAAGTGCTAGCTAGGAACTCTAAGAGCAGCCCTGGAGAGGTAGTGTGGGAACATAGGGCCATTCCTGGGGACAGCTGCCTGGATTTGGTGGCCCTTTCTCCACTCCCCTTCTTTCTGGAAGGTGTTAAGGGATGGGTTAACTGATGAGAGAAATTGGGGGTGCCAAAGTTAGAAAAACAGGGAGAGCTGAACCCTGAATAAGAGCCATTTGGTAAGCTATGAAGCAGTCTAAATGGGTACTCAGAACCAAAAGGCCAGGGGCAAGAATTGAGAGGGAAGCCCTGGAGCCAGAATCAGAGCGAGAAGATGAGCCCGAAGGAAGGGACCCGAGCCGGGACGTGGGGCCGCTGCCCGTGGCTGGTTTCTGTGCTGGCTGTGGTGTCATTCTTCAGGAACCGAGCTGGGCTGAGCTTGGAAACAATGCAGAGGAGTCTAATAGGAGATGCAGACGGGTGGCAACATGCTTAGACAGACACAGCAGTCGTGACATGGCCCGAGAGCAGGTGAGATCTGTTGACAATGAACTGGAGCATCTTTGAGACAGTCAGGTAGAGCTGCAGGTGACTAATGTGGAAAGCAGGAGCGAGGTCAGAACTGTGGAAGGGGATCCGAGACTCATCACCAGGCAGATGCAATTTGGGTCATCGTGAGAAATGAGGTCATTCATTCACCGTTTAGCGAGAAGTTGCTGTATATTAGGGACCTGAGCTGTAGTCAGTGGCACAAAATGACCACATTCAAAGATGAGTAAACACTGTCCCTGCCTTCCAGCAGCTCACAATCTAGTGCAGGTTTCAGGATAAAGACGGGGCCCGAAACTTCTCTGGGCGGGAAAAAGAAGAGTGTGCTGGTAGAAAAGAGGATCGTGAGTCTAAAGTCACGCATCAGTCAGGAGGAGAGAAGCCAACAGCCGTTGGCTGAGAGCAAAAGGGAGGAAGAGTATTTCGGAGGGGTAGGGAGAGTATCTCTACTTGCCCAGAGATCACCAAACCGCTATGAACCCTGAGCTGAAGGGCACACACCAGCACTTGCCCTTCGTGTCTGGAACCCCTGCAGGCACCATGTTGAAGCGGCATCACTTCTGCAGGAGGAACTCAGGAACCCACGTCACACTGCTGTCCTGGAAAATGTCACCGTGGCTGCTCGCACTGATGCTGGCTACAGACATGGTTAGAGCCCAGTCACCTGTGGCTGGGGCTGCTCAATGGCCCACCTCAAGCAGAAAACCAGTGCTGTCCTCCACCTTCCTACCCTCCACCCAGTGTCTCCCACCCTGCAACCTCCCAGAAGCCAGAGTGTGAGAGTCAGGTCTATAGGTTCATAGTCCCCCACTGTACAGAAGGGAGCCCAGAAAAGTGGGAAGGGGCTGGTCCCAGCAGGAGAGTGACCACTCTTGTGGCTTCTCCCTATCCGCAAACATTGCCAGCCCAGAGATGTGCTTCCATGAGCAGTCAGCGAGCATAGCCTCCGGCCTCCGCCTAACACCTAAGACCGTCGTTCTTTACAATAAGGAGACATGAGTTCTTACCTGTCAGCATCTGCATCTCTGGGTGGCATAAATTAAAATCAAAATCCCACCTGCATGCGTTCTATCTGGAAGTCTCATTTGTAAAGTTTGCCAAATTCACCAGTCCTTAGATACAATTGTAGGAGAGGGGATAAGGGGAAATCAACAAGAAGTAATTGGTTAGTGTATAACCTATATGGATATATACGCTTGTGAATGTAACTATGCAAACACATATCCATGTAGATACACATGTGTGTATAAATACGTATCTACCTCTGTCTATACCTACAGCTATACGTCCGTCTCTCAAGGAAAAAGAGAAAATATACATAGGTACAGTGGTCCTCATTTCTGCAATTCATCTTGAGGTTGCAATTATTATATTTATATTTTCTTTGTTGAATTACTGATTCCGTTATCTTGTTCCCCTCAGATGGTATTTAACTGGTTGTAGTTCTTCGCCCTGGGAGAGGAAAGTGCCCCAAACCTAATTTATAAGTAACCCTAGTCCTTACTGTCTTCATTTTTTCTGAATTGCTGTACCTACCTACTTTTCCTGGCTGATGTGTTTGCGACACTACAGGGACTTTATCGAGGTCTATGTGTCTTCCTCTTTGGCCCCATTGTAAAGCAACAGTTCTCTTTTTGCTTGATAATTTGGAGAAATAAGCAACAACAGCTCAGTAACTCCTTTCCTTGCTGGACAATTCAAAGATGTGAGGAGCCCGGAGGGCAGCGTGGTTGTGTCAGAATGCAGTGTGGAGCAACCATTGTTGTTTCTACTGATAGAAGCGTTTTTGCTTTCGGGAGTTGGGATTCCGTATCAGGAGATCCAGTGATTCAAAGATGCACACACAAAAAATATTTCTAGTAGGTGATTGGGAGTGGCCATGAAATGGAGCCTTCCAACTTCTTGTCTTTGACTCCACAGATCAAAATCTGCAGATTCTGTGTTCTGGTTGTGAGAGAGACAGAAACACCCGTTGGTAGCTGGCCCTAGGCATATAGGATGGCACCCTGGACTCACAGAGAGCTGTCCCCAAGCTGTATGTGATTGAGTTGAGGCAGGATATCACATGGTTTCTGTGGGAACTTCTGGGTGAGGGAGTGTGAGGTGGTGTTGGTGAAAGGGCAGACACCCACGGCTGCGCTATTGTGTTCAAGTGGCTTCTCTGGTTAGGAGAAGCATTGAGTGGGATAGTGTGATAATTTCGGAAGCATTCTGAAGACCCATGGATGGTGTTGCTGTCAAAATGCTTTCAGGTAAACCCAGTGCAATGTGATTCTCTATTGCACTAGGAGCAAATCGTTTCTTGCTCCATGATTTAAAAAATAAAAATGGCCAGGCCCGGTGGCTCATGCCTGTAGTCCCAGCACTTTGGGAGGCCTAGGTGGGCAAATCGTGAGGTCAGGAGATTGAGACCATCCTGGCCAATATGGTGAAACCCCGTCTCTACTAAAAATACAAAGCTTAGCAGGGTGTGGTGGCACGTGCCTGTAATCCCAGCTACTCAGGAGGCTGAGGCAGGAGAACTGCTTAAACACGGGAGGTGGAGGTTGCAGTGGGCCAAGATCGTGCCACTGCTCTGCAGCCTAGTGACAGAGTGAGACTACATCTCAAAAATAAAAAGGTTTTAAGGGTGGCTGCCTGAATCCCCTCCCTACTCAAAAATAGCTGTGTTTAAGGGCTCAGCACTGACCCCTTCCATTCAAGATGTGGGTGCTCAGCTGTGACTGTTGTGTGTTGAATTGTGCGTCCCAAAAAGAATACCTAACCCCAGTATCTGCAAATGTGACCTTATTTGAAGATAGGGTATTTGCAGACATAATCAAATTAAGATGAGGTCATATTACCTAGGGTGGTCCAGACCCAATGACTAGTGTCCTCATAAAGTGGGGGGATTTGGACCAACAGACACACACGGGGAAGAAAGCATGTGAAGACAGAGTTGAGACTAGGGGCACAGCTGCACCCCAAGCAACAGTAAGGATTTTTGGCAACCACCATAGCTGGGAGATGCAAGGGTGGAGGAACCCCTGGAGACTTCAGAGGAAGCACGGCCCTCCTGACTCCTCGAATTCAGACTTCCGGCCTCCAGAGCCGGAGAATCTTCTGTTGTTTTAGGCCATCCCAAGATCTCACACCGTCAGGGCCCACACCAGCCTCGATCAGGAGAGGCAAGCCTGCTGGGTTGAGCCATGCGCGGCCTCCATCTCTGCTGCTGTGGCCATTCTGCAAGCCCACCTGTAAACAGGGACCTGTGTCGGGAGGATGATGTGCAGATATCAGGCAGGAGGCATCTTATCTTCCTGGTTATCTTGAGATCCCCCTGAAGTCTATCCTTCAGTGAGAGCTCACCAGGGATGCTGACAGCCTCACACATGCCGTCCTTCTGACAGATGTGGGCCCCAATCCTCCAGGATTCTTTCCAAGTTGTGTTATCAGGACAAACAGTGTGAGGCTGCCTATAAATCCACATACATCCATACTTCTGGCCATGTCTCCTTTCTGAAAAAGGAGCCACAAGTGGAACCATTACAGTGCCAAGGTGGCACTGGCACTGTGGACGGGAGCACTATGACAAGTTCACCCTGGCACTGTAAATGGGAGTGCTATGACAAGGTGGCCCTGGCACTGTGGACGGGAGCGCTATGACAAGTTCACCCTGGCACTGTGGATGGGAGCACTATGACAAGGTGGCCCTGGCACTGTGGATGGGAGCGCTATGATGAGGTGGTACTGGCACTGTGGATGGGAGCGCTATGACGAGGTGGTACTGGCACTGTGGACGGGAGCGCTATGACAAGTTCACCCTGGCACTGTGGATGGGAGCACTATGACAAGGTGGCCCTGGCACTGTGGACGGGAGCGCTATGACAAGTTCACCCTGGCACTGTGGATGGGAGCACTATGACAAGGTGGCCCTGGCACTGTGGACTGGAGGGCTATGACGAGGTGGCCCTGGCACTGTGGATGGGAGCGCTATGACAAGGTGGCCCTGGCACTGTGGACGGGAGCGCTATGACAAGTTCACCCTGGCACTGTGGACGGGAGCACTATGACAAGGTGGCCCTGGCACTGTGGACGGGAGCGCTATGACAAGTTCACCCTGGCACTGTGGATGGGAGCACTATGACAAGGTGGCCCTGGCACTGTGGACTGGAGGGCTATGACGAGGTGGCCCTGGCACTGTGGATGGGAGTGCTATGACAAGGTGGCCCTGGCACTGTGGACGGGAGCGCTATGACAAGTTCACCCTGGCACTGTGGATGGGAGCGCTATGACAAGGTGGCCCTGGCACTGTGGATGGGAGCGCTATGACGAGGTGGTACTGGCACTGTGGACCGGAGGGCTATGACGAGGTGGCCCTGGCACTGTGGATGGGAGGGCTATGACGAGGTGGTACTGGCACTGTGGACCGGAGGGCTATGACGAGGTGGTACTGGCACTGTGGACTGGAGGGCTATGACGAGGTGGTACTGGCACTGTGGACTGGAGGGCTATGACGAGGTGGTACTGGCACTGTGGACCGGAGGGCTATGACAAGTTCACCCTGGCACTGTGGACGGGAGCGCTATGACAAGTTCACCCTGGCACTGTGGATGGGAGCACTATGACAAGGTGGCCCTGGCACTGCAAATGGGAGCGCTATGACGAGGTGGTACTGGCACTGTGGATGGGAGCACTATGACAAGGTGGCCCTGGCACTGTGGATGGGAGCGCTATGACGAGGTGGTACTGGCACTGTGGACCGGAGGGCTATGACGAGGTGGTACTGGCACTGTGGATGGGAGCGCTATGATGAGGTGGTACTGGCACTGTGGACCGGAGGGCTATGACGAGGTGGTACTGGCACTGTGGACCGGAGGGCTATGACGAGGTGGTACTGGCACTGTGGACTGGAGGGCTATGACGAGGTGGTACTGGCACTGTGGACTGGAGGACTATGACGAGGTGGTACTGGCACTGTGGACCGGAGGGCTATGATGAGGTGGTACTGGCACTGTGGACCAGAGGGCTATGACGAGGTGGTACTGGCACTGTGGATGGGAGCACTATGACGAGGTGGTACTGGCACTGTGGACCAGAGGGCTATGACGAGGTGGTACTGGCACTGTGGATGGGAGCGCTATGACGAGGTGGTACTGGCACTGTGGACCGGAGGGCTATGACGAGGTGGTACTGGCACTGTGGACTGGAGGGCTATGACGAGGTGGTACTGGCACTGTGGACTGGAGGACTATGACGAGGTGGTACTGGCACTGTGGATGGGAGCACTATGACGAGGTGGTACTGGCACTGTGGATGGGAGCACTATGACAAGGTGGTACTGGCACTGTGGATGGGAGCGCTATGATAAGTTCACCCTGGCACTGTGGATGGGAGCACTATGATAAGGTGGCCCTGGCACTGTGGATGGGAGGGCTATGACGAGGTGGTACTGGCACTGTGGACGGGAGCACTATGACGAGGTGGTACTGGCACAGAAGCTTGGGTCTGCTGCATCTCAACTGGATCCAAGTTAAAATGGACAGCCTTGGGGTGGCTTGGTAAACAGATCAGGCAGGGATCCCAAATGTGGTCTATTTTGTCTCCAAAATCCAAAGACTCTGAAAAGTTAGTCTTTTATTGTTGTAAGTTGTACAAGGTGCACAATGTGTCTCCGTGTTCAGGGAATAGTCTGACATTTCCCTGAAAGCTAGAATCTAGAAACATCCATAAGTCCAAGCCCTTGCTTCCACAGGGTTTGTCTCCCATCATCTGACCAGGTCTGTTTTGGTAAAGTAAGTAATTCAGTATGCCTTGAGATATGTGTAAATGATCTATTTTTACATATATATCCCTATTTAGCTGCAAGACAAAGCAGAGTATAAGCCAGAAGATTTATAGTAGACTACACTAAAGAGTTCACGTTGTATCTTGAGAGCAGTGGGAAGCAAGAATGTAAAAATAATCAGATTTTGCGCTTTGGTGAGACATTCTGGCCACAGTGTGGAACATGGGTAGAGGGTGTCAAGGCCCCAGGAGATGGGTAAGTAACTGGCTTGTCTGTCTGTGTCAGACCCAAGGGGCCACAAGTCCCAGCAGCATCCACGGGATGAAGACAGATGAGCAGATTCTGGAGGTGTCAATCAATTATCACTAATTACCAGACATTATTCTAAGTGCTCAGGGGCAAGATGATGAGTGAGGAGGAGAGTATCCTTTTAGGAAGCTCACAGAGGTGGAAGAGACACGAATACATCACTGTCTAAGATATCGTAAGGAGCTTTGTAGGAGAGGAGCATCATGCTACAGAAGCCCAAAAGAGGGAAGAAGTCCCTCTCTGGAAGAAATTGCATGGGGTCCAAGAGGGACTTGGATTCAGCACATAGGAAGGACTGAGGGAGACCAGGGGCCTCTGGCAAGAAGAGGGTCAGAGAATCCAGCAAATGAGGCTGGTGAAGGAAAGAGGGCCAGGCCACTCAGAATAATCAAGGACATGTCAAATATTTGCTCTTTATCTTAGAGCCAATTGGAGGTCAGCAAAAGATTTCAAGTAGGAGTGTGTCTTGGTTTGCTTTGACAAAGGTAACGATTATTGTCACTGAAAAATGGAAATTGACCATGGAAGATAAGGTGCCAGGAGACCAGGTGGCAGGGGTTCATTCGAAGTCACTTCCCCAAGGAGAAAGGGGATGGCTCCCGTCTTAGGGGTTGACTTCCATTCAAGGGAGGAAATCAAGTTTTTGCTCAAGTTTGAGTTTGAGGAGGTGAAGAGCAGCTGCTTTACAGAAAATGGAGCTGCACCTGTGGAAGAAGCATGGTGTGAGGTTGGATCTGGCGTGGGAAGGACCTGGGAAGAAAAGCCTGACACGGTCCGCGGCAGATGGCACAGTAGAGGTTAAAGGGTCATCCGGGAGTTTTAATTGTGGGTGGTGTGGAGGAACCCTCTCAGCCTTCACATCTCAGACGACAAAAGATGGCATGGCTCTTAGTTACAGCCTCCAAACAAAAGCATTAACAACCACATTAACAATGACAGAATTCAACAGTCAACTGCAAAATGGGTGAAACGTCAGCAAATGAAAATCATGCATATTGTAGACGTCTGACAAAGTCACTAGAGCAACCCCGTGAGAATGCATATGTTGTATCGTTGTTTCCTTCTTACTACGAGAAAGAATATCAAAGGGTTAAAAAGCTATGATGTTTGGAAGTGTCAGGTCTAATTCCAGCATTCCAATATTTAGAACAAGTTAATTGGGTTTTGACATTACCATTGCATTACCTGTATATTTTTAATGAACAAACTTGATTGTTAAGAGTACTTTTAGGTTTACAGGAAAATTGAGTGGAACAGAGTTCCTGCATACCCCCCTCCACCTCGCCCCCACACTGTCCACTATTTTTAAGATGTTACATTGGTGTGGTGCATTACTACAACCAACAAACTCATGTTGAAACATGACTATTAAGTGAAGTCCATAGTTTGCATTAGAGTTTGCTCTTCCTGTTATGGAATTCTATTATTCTATGGGTTTTGACAAATGTCATGTAACTACCGTTATTGTACAACATGGAATAATTCCACTGACCTAAAAATTCCCTCTTCTCTGCTAGTTCAGCCCTCCCCTCACCAGCCCTTGGCAACCACAGAGCTTTTTACTGTCTCCATAGTTTTGTTTTTCCAGAATGTCCTATAGTTGGAATCATACCATATGTAGCCTTTTCAGAGCGGTTTCTTTCACTTAGTGATATGCATTTAAGGTTGCTCCATGTCTTTTCATGACGGGATAGCTCATTTCTTTTTAACACTGAATAATATTTCATTGTCTGGATGGACTCGTTTGTCCATTCACCTGCTGAAGGACATCTTGGTTTCTTCCAGTTTTGGCAGTCATGAATACGGCTGCTATAAACATCAGTGTGCAGATTTTTGTGTAGATAAGTTTTCAATTCATTTGGGTAAATACCAAGGAATACGAATGCTGGATCATATGGTAAGAGTATATTTAATTTTATAAGAAAATGCCAAACTGTCTTCTAAAGTGGCTGCACCATTTTGCATTCCCAGCAGCATGAATGAGAGCTCCTGTGGCTTCACGTCCTCTCCAGCATATGGTGTTGCCAGAGTGCTGGATTTTACACTTTCTTTGGTGAGGTGCCGGTTTAGGCTCTTTGGCCACTTTCTGATTAGGCTGCTGTGTTTTCTTGCTGTTAAGTCTCAAAAGTTCTTTGTATAACTTGGATGCCCATTGTCAGATATGAGTTTTGCAGAATCTTCTCCCAGTCTGTGGCTTGCCTTTTCATGCTCTTAACAGTGCCTTTTGCAGAGCACAAGTTTTTAATTTTAGTGAAGTCCAACTTCTCTTTTTTTCACGAATTGTGCTTTTGCATGGAATTTGTCATAATTGCATTTTGATATGGTTTGTTTGATTTGAGAAGAATTTTCTTCAGTGTTATTATCTGAATTTATGTTAATTTTTACAGGATTGGAAATATACAAATATACATGTAATTTTTAAAGGTGGCAACGTCATCTTTTATTGTAAGTTAAAGTCCTTTTGTTGTCTTTATAGATTCGTACTGTGTTATTTTTGTTGTTATCGTTATTATTAGACTTGCTAGTACTAAGTAGCTATTTTGGCAGAAAGAGAAGTCACACTCTTTACCTTTGCCATCCAATGCTCATGTCCTGTGAGTGAAAGAAAGATCATTTGTGTACAAAATTATTGATTGGCATCAGTTTTCTGCTTCAGCACAGCTCATGGTTAGGGACTGGGCTGGTAGTAATATATCAATAAAGTCATAATAAAAACTAATATATTATTTTCTCAGCTTCACCCTGGATTGAATGGGCATCCTGTGCTTTGGCCTTGAACTGTTACGTATTAGACGTTATGTGTTATTATTTACAGCCCTGTGCTCTCTCAAGGCCTTCACTCTCCCTGGTTTCAGCAAATGACGGTTTGCACAGTGCTTCACTCAGACAGCTGGGGGCTCCTTGCCTCTTACCCAGATGTCTGCTGTGATACTGTAAGACACTGTTTCCTCCAAGAACCTTTCCTGAGTGATCATACTTAAAATTCCTCCTGTTCTCCCTCTTTAATCTGACCCTTTTATCTGCTTTTCACCTTTCTCATTAGCTTGGATGCTGAAAACCCTATGGTTTTTCTGCCTGCCTGCTTAGTGTCTGACTCTTCTGGGAAACATGTTCTCCGAGAGGGCAGGGATCGCCTCTGCCTGGTACAGCAGGCTCGCTAGTACTTGATAAATAGTTGTGAATTAATCTGAGTCACCGGTGTGCAAGCTACTTTGTCAAATTCCTTTTATGGACTTACCAAGCATGTGTCTGGCACAGGCAATTTCTGTATGTTTGTTTTGGGTAATATCATAGTAAGAACAAGACTAAACATTTCTGTTCGATGCTACTATCCACCTTGTGCATTAGACCTGGCAGGTGGCTCTTTGTTCATTTCATAAATTTTAAAAATGCTTAATTTTTTCACTTGACCAGAAGATCTTCTTTTCGGTTTATAGTAATTTTCTAATACCATTTTGTCTCTTTTAAGAGGATGTAAATTTAAAACAGAGAAAGAAAAAGAATCAAGGGAAATCAGCACCCCAGTTTTCAAGACATGTGATGTGCCTGAGGGGCAGAGACCAATATTTCCATCACCAAAAGAGCTTGAAAATACGGGATATCATATGACTTGCAGGTAACTTTCAGAAGCCAGTTGGCATAGTAAAGGTTCTGAAATGTCCATGTGGGGAAAAGAAAACAACCAAACAACAGCAATAACAAAACCCCAACTCAGCTCTGTTTAAGCCAGGCTTTTACAGATTTATTTGATCTGTTTTACTTAAAAGCATTCCTTGGATGTAGTCTTCCAGCGAATATTCTCTATAAAATGTTGCCTTTTGCATTGTCTGTTAACTGGTTGGATGAGGAAACAGTTTTACAGGCTGGCGGAAGTTAAAGGTGTAGGCAGTGCTCTTTGTTATTTGATGTGAGCAAGACTTCCTGTAACAAGTCTGGTTATGACTCATGGTCAAAAAACAAAACAACAACAAAAACGAAAAAACGACAGAACAAAGGAAACCACCTCTCTCATGTCACCCTAAATAAAAGCAGAGAATAATGTAAATCGCGAATGATTCTTACGATTTCCCCAACACCAAATGTGAACTGAAGCACATTTAACCAGATGCAAAACACCTGGGAATGCATTCTGGAAAACACACAGAATGACTGGATAACAATTTTCTCTCACACTCTCTGTCACGTGTGGATATCATCTCTTCAGAGAGGTCTTCTCCCATCTCCAATCTCAAACAGCCCCTTCTCTCCAAGGCACCCTCCAGACTGTCACCTTAGTTTTTGTACTCACACCATGTGACAATGGCTCCAGTAATTTTCAGTTATGCACTTGCCATTGTCTGCTTCCCTGAGCCTGTCTACTCCAGAATAATTTCCTGGAGAAGTCCCATTCACTGCTTTATCCTCAGCAGCTAGAAAGTGACCCAGAGCATGGCAGGGCTCTGTAAATAACTGGTACACAAACCCAGACGCTAAGTTCTTGACTCAGGATGCAATTAAGCCACAACTTTCCTACATGAATTTAGTGTAATGTGTCTTAACTGGCAGAGCATGGGCCAAGCACCCACTGTGAGATGAGTAAGTCCTGTGTCCCTGACGTCAGCCTGTTGGAAATGCTGCGTTGAATGCTGGGGAAAACACTTGTGGCATAAATCACTGCCCTCATCATTTAACAATCCCTAACAGCATAGGTACTTTTTATAATTTAGAGAATTCCAGCTTTTGAGTTTATCATCTATTACCCCAAGAACCATCACCTTACTTAGACTTATGTTGAGCTGATTAGTGTTGAATAGGTTCATTCAGAAAATTTAGATTCATTTTAATGACCTGTGAGGATAGTTACCTGTTTCAAGTAGACTCATGGAATTTTAAGACTCAGATGATTCGTCTCTAATCTGGGTTATCTATTTAAATGGAAGGAGTTAAGATGACAAACTTTCCAAATATTGCTTTGATTCAATTAGTTAAAATAACTTTATCAGACTGTTCAAATTTCATCTATTTTTAATCGATCAGAGATGTCAACCATTAACTAGAAAATCCCTCCCACCTCATTTAAGTTCAAATACGAAACACTTGACTCAGTGGGCAGATACGTGTGTCACTTGCTTCTCTTTGTGATAGGGACTGTATTTGTGAGCATCTCTGTCTGCATGGGATGTGTGTTTGAGGTGGGGCTATACATATGTGGAACATTCTTTCTAAAAAAATGTCATTGAGCTATGTCACACACCACACAACAGACAAAATTCACCCATTTCTTGTGTTTATTTCAATGTTTTAAACTATGTCTATAGATATGTGTAACCAGAACCACCATCAGTTTGAAAGATTTTTATCACCTCAAGAAAAAACTCCATACGTTTTAGCTATAACTCTCCTGTCTTCCAATCTCTACACTGCCCCCAGCCCTAAGCAAGAATAAATACACTTTGTGTCTATATAGATTTTCTGTTCCAAATAATTGATATAAATGGAATTACACAATGCGTGGTTTTGTGTAGCTGGTTTCTTTCATTTCACATAAAGTCTTCTAGTTCGTCTATGTTGACACATGTATCAGTATTTCATTCCTTTCTATGGCCAAATGATATTCTATTTTGTGGATATTTTATATTTTTTATTTATTTGTCACATGATGAGCTTCTGGACTGCGTACACTTAACTTTTATGAACGATGCTGCTATAAATACTCATGTTATTTATAGCAGCCTTCTCACACATTATGCTTACCAGCACTTGTTATTATTCAACTTTTTAATTCCAGATATCCTATTAGATGGAAGTGGTATCTCATCACACTTTGATTTGACTTAATTTAATCTGATGACTAACAAGTACAGCATCTTTACATGTACACATTGGCTATTTATATACCTTCTTGGTAGAATTGTATATTCTGATCTTTTGTCAACTTTTCAGCTGTGTTACTGTCTTTTTATTACTGAATTGCAAGTATTCTTTAGATGTTCTCGTACCAGTGCCTTATCTAATACATGATCAGTAGAAGCTTTTTCTTATCCTGTGGGTTGTCTTTTCTTTTTCTTAATAGCATTCTTTTAAGTGTGGATTTTAATTTTGATGAAGTCCAATGTATCTATATTTTATTGTTTTGTTTGTAATTTTCATGTCATATGTAAGAATTATTTGCCAAACACCAAGTTATGGAGATTTATTAATATGTTTTTGTCTAATAATTTTATATTTATTGAATGTAGGCCTTTGATTCATACTGTAAGAGTTAATTTTTGTGTATGGCGGAAGGTAAGAGTTAATTTCGTGTATGGCGGAAGGTAAGAGTTAATTTCGTGTATGGCGGAAGGTAAGAGTTAATTTCGTGTATGGCGGAAGGTAAGAGTTAATTTCGTGTATGGCGGAAGGTAAGAGTTAATTTCGTGTATGGCGGAAGGTAAGAGTTAATTTCGTGTATGGCGGAAGGTAAGAGTTAATTTCGTGTATGGCGGAAGGTAAGAGTTAATTTCGTGTATGGCGGAAGGTAAGAGTTAATTTCGTGTATGGCGGAAGGTAAGAGTTAATTTTGTGTATGGTGGAAGGTAAGAGTTAATTTTGTGTATGGCGGAAGGTAAGAGTTAATTTTTGTGTATGGCGGAAGGTAAGAGTGCAGTTTCATTCTTCTGCATGTGGTGGTTGTCCGGCTGTCGCAGCCTCATTTGCTGAAAAGACTATTTTTTCTCAGTTCAGTGGTCTTGACACCCTTGTTGAAGTTCAGTTGGCCAAAGGTATAGGTTTATTTCTGGGTTCTCAATTTTATTCTATTGATCCAAATTGCTGTCTTTCTACAATATCCCACTGGCTTCATCACTATTGCTTTGTAATAAGGTTTCAAACCATGAAGTGTGCATTCTACTTTGTTCCTCTTTTTCAAAAATACTTTGGCCATTCTAGGTTTCTTGGAATTTCTTGTGAATTTTGTAATCAACGTGACAACTTCTACCAAGATGTCCACTGCAATTCTGGTAAGGCTTGTGTTTCTACTGACATTTCCGGAAGCTCAGAGATGCTCTCCAGAAAAGTCCAGTCTAACAAGCCCACCAAGGCATTCTTCATTTGTGGCAGTGTTTTTTATTTCTGGCATTTCTTTCATATTCTTTCTTAGATCTCTCTACTTAGATTACCTGTGTTTTTGCCTGTTGTCAAAATTTCCACTGGAACACTTGGCATATTAATAATGATTATTTTAAATTCCTGGTCTGATCATTGCAACATTCTTGCCTCATCTGACTCTGGTTCTGATGTTCACTCTGTTCACTGTGTCTCTATATTTGCCTTTTAGCATGCCTTGTAATTTTCCGTTGAAAGCTGCACAAGACATACTTTGCAAAAGGAGCTTCTTCAAATCAGTCTTTAGTGATGTAGAAGTGAGGTGTGGGGAGGGAAGCACCTCACGGTCCTGGGAGCTGGTTTTGGTGTTTGGTGATTCTGTGACCTGGACTGTGACATTCACATGTGCTTCTTATCCTCTCCCCTTATGTGTGACACGATGGCTGTAGGTGCCTGGAGTTGGCTATTTGCCTTCTGCCAGGTTAGCTAGGTTCTGATAAAACACTGATAGTTTAAGTTCTGATAAATTAGTTTCTCCTGAGGCAGACACTGTGAAAAGGAACAGAGTGCTCTGACATATTTCAAGCGGGTTACTTTTCACTTTCTCTTGCTGGATTTTTCTCTGATCATCACTGTGAAGACCTGGTAGGCTCCCAGAGATAAAGCTTACAAAGTGTGGGGGCCCCCATGATTGGGTCCCCCTGTGTTTTTAACTGTCAGACTTGTCCACACTGCTGTAGACATTTGTGAGTTACGGCTCAGGTGATCCCACCCTCTACTGGGTTTCTTTGAGGTTCTGCTCACAGGCTTGTCCTCCAGTGAGCTGTAATTTTCTGTGTCTTCTTCTCTATCTTTCCAGTTTTGTGGGCAGAAGACTGTCCTGTGATATCAGCATTTAATAAAAACCCCGCTAACTAAAACGCATGATGTAGAAAAAGAGTATGTTAGCTCTTTAAGCCAGAGTATCACAGGAAAGTAGCTGATTATTAAACTAGATTTCACATTACCAAATACCTCAGCTCCCTTCAACATGGATAAGTCCCTGTCAAACTCTGGAATTTTCAGAACCTAGGAAAAAAAATAGCCTGTCATCATGTTTTTACTTCCTTTTTCTCCCTTTCTCAATCAATTCATCAACATTGGTTTATGAAGAATAAGACTCTGGCTAGACGTTTTTGTACTCCTAGGATGACTTTGGTAATGAACCTTCCTCCTCCTCATGAATTTATAGAAAGAAACCCTGAAAAAGTTTTAATTACATCCCTCAGCCTAACTGTGTAGAAAAATCCCTAACCTCAGGACCACGTCTCCAAAGAAAGCAACTATTAATTAGAATCTGTTGGTGCAGACAGATAGGGAGCTATGACTCTCAGGTGAGCAATGCTCCTATTGCTCTAGGTTAGTTTTCTCTTGTTTGAAAGTTATGATCTTAAGAAGACATAGGAATCAATTACACTTTTAATAAATCAAATAAAAAATTAAGGCTAAATACTATTTTTTAAGAGGCTATACAGTGATCTTAGGACATTACAAGTCAGAAAAATTTTAAATCATGTGTGCTGAAACTCCTCTTTAATAAAGAGTTTAAATAGAAATGTAAAAGATAAAAACCTAAATTGTGCGGAAATGTACATACTGACCCCGATTTAAAAGTCCAGGGTTGGAAAGGCTTTTCCCTGAAAGTAATGAGCCTGCTGCACCAATAGGCCTTGAAACCTCAGAAAATAAATTAGTGAAGGGAGTTTGCAAGTGAAGAATCTGTTGAGCACTTCGTAAGCAGATTAGTAGATAGTACTTATGAAGAATAAGACTTAGTATTAGTATGTACACGGGATTAGTAGATAGTACTTATGAAGAATAAGACTTAGTATTAGTATATACACAGGATTAGTAGATAGTACTTATGAAGAATAAGACTTAGTATTAGTATGTACACGGGGTTAGTAGATAGTACTTATGAAGAATAAGACTTAGTATTAGTATGTACATGGGATTAGTAGATAGTACTTATGAAGAATAAGACTTAGTATTAGTATGTACACGGGATTAGTAGATAGTACTTATGAAGAATAAGACTTAGTATTAGTATGTACACGGGATTAGTAGATAGTACTTATGAAGAATAAGACTTAGTATTAGTATGTACGCGGGATTAGTAGATAGTACTTATGAAGAATAAGACTTAGTATTAGTATGTACACAGGATTAGTAGATAGTACTTATGAAGAATAAGACTTAGTATTAGTATGTACGCAGGATTAGTAGATAGTACTTATGAAGAATAAGACTTAGTATTAGTATATACACAGGATTAGTAGATAGTACTTATGAAGAATAAGACTTAGTATTAGTATGTACATGGGGTTAGTAGATAGTACTTATGAAGAATAAGACTTAGTATTAGTATGTACATGGGATTAGTAGATAGTACTTATGAAGAATAAGACTTAGTATTAGTATGTACATGGGATTAGTAGATAGTACTTATGAAGAATAAGACTTAGTATTAGTATGTACACGGGATTAGTAGATAGTACTTATGAAGAATAAGACTTAGTATTAGTATGTACATGGGATTAGTAGATAGTACTTATGAAGAATAAGACTTAGTATGTACACGGGATTAGTAGATAGTATTTATGAAGAATAAGACTTAGTATTAGTATGTACACAGGATTAGTATATAGTACTTATGAAGAATAAGACTTAGTATATACACAGGATTAGTAGATAGTACTTATGAAGAATAAGACTTAGTATTAGTATGTACATGGGATTAGTAGATAGTACTTATGAAGAATAAGACTTAGTATTAGTATATACACGGGATTAGTGGATAGTACTTATGAAGAATAAGACTTAGTATTAGTATGTACACGGGATTAGTAGATAGTACTTATGAAGAATAAGACTTAGTATTAGTATGTACACAGGATTAGTAGATAGTATATAGTACATTCACGATCAGTGAAAAAATCTTGGTTTATGTTTATCACATCTCCTCATTAAGTTAATATTAAGAAGCTTTAATTTTCAGTTATTCTTAATGCTTTCTAAAATAAAAAATTGTAAGGTATGATATATGCTTTTTTCTTGAAGATCGCATATATTTTTATCTTTAGACATTAAATCTGCCATATTTTGGACAT
The DNA here is from genome assembly GCF_049354715.1 of Callithrix jacchus. Lineage (NCBI taxonomy): Eukaryota > Metazoa > Chordata > Mammalia > Primates > Cebidae > Callithrix > Callithrix jacchus. Next base: position 112,645,811 of record NC_133515.1, read on the forward strand.
GGTTTGTTACAACCAAATACCACCTCAAAATTACATTGAGATACCATCTCACCCCAGTTAGAACAGCGATCATTAAAAAATCTGGAGACAACAGATTCTGGAGAGGATGTGGAGAAATAGGAACACTTTTACACTGTTGGTGGGAGTGTAAATTAGTTCAACCATTGTGGAAGACAGTGTGGCAATTCCTCGAGGATCTAGAAATGGAAATTCCATTTGACCCAGCAATTCCATTACTGAGTATATACCCAAAGGATTATACATCATTCTATTATAAAGACACATGCACATGTATGTTCGTTGCGACAGTGTTTACAATAGCAAAGACCTGGAACCAACCCAAATGCCCATCAAGGATAGACTGGGCAAAAAAAATGTGGCCCATATACACCATGGAATACTATGCAGCCATAACAAAATGATGAGTTCGTGTCCTTTGTAGATACATGGATGAATCTGGAAACCACTATTCTCAGCAAACTGAAGCAAGAACAGAAAATCAAACACTGCAATTCTCACTCATAGGCGAGTGTTGAACAATGAGAACACATGGGCACAGGGAGGTGAACGTCTCACACTGGGGTAAGTTAGAGGGTAGGGAGCTAGTGGAGCGACAGTGCAGTGGTGGGGAAATTGGGGAGGGATAACACTGGGAGAAACACCTGATGTAGGTAACTGGGGGATGGAGACAGCAAACCACCATGGCATGTGTGTACCTATGTAACAATCCTGCAAGATCTGCACATGTACCCCAGAACTTAAAGTACAATTAAACAAAAAATATCTGATCCTTGATGGTGGCTCACAAGATGGCCAAACAGGAACAGCTCTGGTCTGCAGCTCCGAGTGAGATCAATGCAGAAGGTAGGTGATTTCTGCATTTCCTACTGAAGTACCCAGCTCATCTTATTGGGACTAGTTAGACAGTGGGTGCAGCCCATGGAGGGTGAGCTGAAACAGGGTGGGGCATCACCTCACCTGGGAAGCACAAGGGATAGGGGAACACCCTCCCTTAGCCAAGAAAAGCCTTGAGGGATTGTGCTGTGAGGAATGGTGCAGCCTGGCCCACATATGATGCTTTTCCCATGGTCTTTGCAACCTACAGACCAGGAGACTCCCTTGAGTGCCTACACCACCAGGGGCTGGGTTTCTGGCACAAAACTGTATGGCCATTTGGGCAGACACTGAGCTAGCTGCAGGGATTTTTCTGTCATGCCCCAGTGGCACCTGGAACACCATCAAGACAGAACCATTTACTCTCCTGCAAAGGGAGTTGAAGCCAAGAAGTCTAGCTCGATGGATCCCACCCCCACGAAGTTCAGCAAGCAAAGACCCATTGGCTTCAAATTCTCACTACCAGCACAGCAGTCTGAAGTCGACCTGGGATGCTTGAGTCTGGTAGGGGGTGGGGTGTGCACCATTACTGAAGACTGAGTAGGCTGTTTTCCTCTCACGGTGTAAACAAAGCCACCAGGAAGTTTGAACTGAGAGGAGCCCACCGCAGTTCAGCAAAACCACTGTAGCCAGACTGCCTCTCCAGATTTCTCCTCTCTGGGCAGGACAGCTCTGAAAGAAAGGCAGCAGCCCCAGTTAGTGGCTTATAGATAAAACTCCCATCTCCCTGGGACAGAGCACCTGAGGGAAGGGGTGGCTGTGGGCACAACTTCAGCAGAGTTTAACATTCCTGCCTGCCAGCTCTAAAGACAGCACTGGATCTCCCAGTACAGTGCTTGAGCTCTGCTAAGGGACAGACGGCCTCCTCAGGTGGGTCTCTGACCCCCATGCCTCCTGACTAGATGAAACCTCCCAGCAGGGATCAACAAACACCTCATACAGGAGAGCTCCGGATGGAATCTGGTGGGTATCCCTCTGGGATGAAACATCTGGAGGAAGGAACAGGCAGCCATCTTTGCTGTTCTGCAGCCTCCACTGGTGATACCCAGGCAAATAGAATCTGGAGTAGACTTCCAGCAAATTTCAGCAGCTTTGAAGCCCAGGGGCCTAACTGTTAGAAGGAAAACTAACAAACAGAAAGAAAGAGCATCCACGTCAATAAAAAAGGTGTCCATAACAAAACACCATCCAAAGGTCACCAGCATCAAAGACCAAAGGTAGATAAATCCACAAAGATGAGGAAAAACCACAGGGTACAAGAATTTCTGGAACACAGCTAAAGCAGTGTTTAGAGGGAAATCTATAGCACTAAATGCCCACAGGAGAAAGTGGGAAAGATCTGAATTTGACGGCCTAACACAACAATTAAAATAACGGAAGAAGCAAGAGCAAACAAATTCAAAAGCCAGCAGAAGACAAGAGATAACTAGGATAAGAGCAGAGCTGAAGGAGATAGAGACAGGAAAACTGCTTCAAAAAATCGATAAATTCAGGAGCTGTTTTTTTGAAAAGATTAACAAAATAGACCACTAGTCATACTAATGAATAAGAAAAGAGAGAAGAATAAAATAGACACAATAAAAAATGACTAAGAGGATATCACCACTAATTCCACAGGAATACAAACTACCATCAGAGAATATGATAAGCACATCTATGCAAATAAACTAGAAAACCTAGAAGAAATGGATAAATTCCTGGACACACACATTCTCCCAAGACTAAACCAGGAAGAAGCTGAATCCCTGAAGAGACCAATAACAAGTTCTGGGAAATTGAGGCAGTAATTAATAGCCTGCCAACCAAAAAAAAGCCCAGGACTAGATAGATTAATAGCCAAATTCTACCAAGGGTACAAAGAGGAGCTGGTGCCATTCCTTCTGAAACTATTTCAAACAATAGAAAAAGAGGGACTCCTCCCTAACTCATTCTATGAGGCCAGCATATCCTGATACCAAAACCTGGCAGATACACAACAAAAAAGGAAAATTTCAGGCCAATATCCCTGATAAACATTGATGCAGAAATCCTCGATAAATTATTGGCCAACCAAATCCAGCAGCATATCAAAGAGCTTATCCATCACGATCAAGTAGGTTTCATGCCTGGGATGCAAGGCTGGTTCAGTATATGCAAATCAATAACAGAATTCATCACATAAACAGAACCAATAACAAAAACCACGTGATTATCTACATAGATGTAGAAAAGGTCTTCAACAAAATTCAACAGCTCTTCATGCTAAAAACACTCAATAAACTAGATATTGATGGAACACATCTCAAAATAACAGAGCTGTTTATAACAAACCCATAGCCAATATCATACTAAATGGGCAAAAATTAGAAGCATTCCCTTTGAAAACTGACACAAGACAAGGATGTCCTCTCTCACCTTTCCTATTCAACATAGTATTGGAAGTTCTCACCAGGGCAATCAGGTAAGAGAAAGAAATAAAGGGTATTCAGTTAGTGAATGGGGAAGTCAAATTGTCTCTGTTTGCAGATGACACGATCGTATATTTAGATCGTCTCAGCCTAAAATCTTCTCAAGCTGATAAGTAACTTCAGTAAAATCTCAGGATACAAAAATCAACGTGCAAAAATCAAAAGCATTCCTATACACCAATAATAGAGAGCCAAATCATGAGTGAACTCTCATTCACAATCGCTACAAAGAGAATAAAATACCTAGGAATACAACTTACAAGGGGTGTGAAGGACCCCTTCAAGGAGAACTGCAAACCACTGCTCCAGGAAAAAGAGAGGTCACAAACAAATGGAAATACATTCCATGTTCATGGATAGAAAGAATCAATATTGCGAAAATGGCCATACTGGCCACAGTAATTTATAGATTCAATAAAATCTCTATCAAGCTACCACTGAGTTTCTTCACAGAATTGGAAAAAACTGCTTTAAATTTCATATGGAACCAAAAAAGAGCCCCCATAGCCAAGTCATTCCTAAGCAAAAACAACAAAGCTGGTGGCATCACCCTACCTGACTTCAAACTATACTACAAAGCTACAATAACAAAAACAGCATGGTACTGGTACCAAAATAGATACATAGACCAATGCAACAGAACGGAGGCCTCAGAAATAACACCACACATCTATAACCATCTGATCTTTGACAAATCTGACAAAGACAAGCAATGGGGAAAGAATTCCCTATTTAATAAATGGTGTTGGGGAAATTGGCTAACCATGTGCAGAAAGCTGAAACTGGATCCTTTGCTTACACCTGATACAAAAATACACTCAAAAAAGATTAAAGATTTAAATGTAGGACCAAAAACCTTAGACGAAAACCTAGGCAATACCATTCAGGCCATAGGCATGGGCAAAGACTTCATGACTAAAACACCAAAAGCAATGTCAACAAAAGCCAAAATTGACAAGTGGACTCTAATTAAACTAAAGAACTTCTGCACAAAAAAAGAAACTATCATCAGAGTGAACAGGCAATCTACAGAGTGGGAGAAAATTTTTGCAATCTATCTATCTGACAAAGGGCTAATGTCCAGAATCTACAAGGGACTTAAAGAAATTTACAAGGAAAAAACAAACAGCCCTATCAAAAAGTGGATGAAGTATATAAACAGAAATTTCACAATAGAAGACAGTTATGCAGCAACAAGTATATGAAAAAAAGCTCATCGTCACTGGTCATCAGAGAAATGCAAATCAAAACCGCAATGAGATACCATCTTATGCCAGTTAGAATGGCTATCATTAAAAAATCAGGAGACAACAGATGCTGGAGACAATGTAGAGAAACAGAAATGCGTTTTCACTGTTGGTGGGAGTGTAAATTAGTTTGACCATTGTGGAAGACGGTGTGGAGATTCCTCCAGGATCTAGAACCAGAAATCCCACTTGACCCAGCAATCCCATTACTGAATATATACCCAAAGATTATAAATCACTCTACTATAAAGACACAGCAGTATTCACAATAGCAAAGACCTGGAACCAAACCAAATGCCCATAAATGATAGACTGAATAAAGAAAATGTGGCACATATACACCATGGAATACTATGCAGCCATAAAAAAGATGAGTTCCTGTCCTTCTCTGAGACATGGATGAAACTGGAAACGATTCTCAGCAAACTAACCCAGGAACAGAAAACCAAATACTACATGCTCTCACTTATTAAGTGGGAGTTGAACAATGAGGACACATGGACACAGGGAGGGAACATCGCCTACTGGGGCCTGTTGTAGGGTGGGAAGCTAGGGGAGGGACAGCATTAGGAGAAATACTAATGCAGATGACGGGTTGATGGGTGCAGCAAACCACCATGGCATGTGGATGCCTATATTACAAACCTGCATGTTCTGCACATGTATCCCAGAATGCAGAAGAAGGAGAAGGAGAAGGAGAAGGAGACGAAGAAGAAATCTGATCCTCAATCTTGGAGGCGGGGCTTAATGGGAGGTGTTTGGGTCTGGGGAAAGATCTGTCAAAAATAGATTCACCCCTTTCCTTGAGGGTGAATGAGTTCTCCCTCCATTAGTTCCCACGAAAGTTAGTTGTTAAAATGAGCCTGGCATCCCCACCTGCTTCCTCTCACATCCTCTGATCTCTGCACACTGGCTCCCCTACATCTCTGGCAGAACTAGAAGCCACTTGAGGGTCTCACTAGTTGCCCAATCTTGAGCCTTCCATCAAGCAGAATTGCAAGCCAAATAAAGCTCTTTTATTTATAAACTACACAATATTAGGTATTCCTTATAGCAACTCTAAGTGGACTATGATAATACTTATTTTGGGGAAAAAATGGAATAAATGAAACACTCATACAGTCCTGGGGAGTACAACCATTTTGGAAAGTTGTTTAGCATTGTGCACTTATATTGTCTCTCTCTCTCTCTCTCTCTCTCTCTCTCTCTCTCTCTCTCTCTCTCTCTCTCTCTCTCCCTCCATCCATCATCTATCTACAATATAATCTACAATTTTACTCCTAGTTTTATGTCAGACTGCTCCAAGATTCATAACCCCAAACTGGAAACAATCCAAGTCTCCAACACTAGAATGCTCAGGTACCTTGGTGTGGATTCATATGCATGGCATGACATGGTCATATGACATGATGTATGACATGCCCTAATAGGATGTGAAGCGACCGGATATGAATGCTGTAACATGACCCAGGGTAGAGCACAGCAGTGAGAGTGAGCACACTCTGGCTCCATCTACATGGAAGAATCTCAAAAGCATGACGTTCAGCAACAGAAACCAGACGGAAAGGAGCACACTCTGTTTTACTCACATAAAGTTCAAAACTGGCAGCACAGGCCTGTGAGTTAGAAGCCAGCGAAGTGATTTCCTCTTGCAGTCACTGGGCAGGAGCACGCAGGAATGTTGGCAATGTTAGCTCTCATGACTTGGACGGCTTTCCAGGAGTGGTCATTTATGATTATTCATTTAACTCACCAAGCTGTACATTTATGATCTGTTCACTTTTACTTATGGCTTATGACATGCTCACTTTGGTTTAACAATGCTTTAAAAATGAATAAGAGAGTTAATTAAAAAGGTTATGATGAGACCAGGGCACAGGGGTTCAGAAGGATCCAGGCACAATGAGCCATTTGGAGAACTTTGCTTTTTGCTAGGAAAAAAGTGGGAGCCATTGGAGAGCCTTGAGTAGAGGAGTAAAATGCTCTGGTTTATATTTGTTATAATGATCGTTCTGGCTGCTGTGATAAAAATATACTGTGGGTTGAGATGAGAGAATAGGGTGAGGTGAAGAGTGTGTGTATTGCCAATTTTGATGGATTTTGCTGAACTGCTCTCCCTAGAATATGCAACTTCTCCATATCATCCTCTGCACAATGGGATCTCCAGATGTTGAATATTTGCTCATTCGATGAGGAAAAGCGAGAGCTGAAGGCAGTTTTAATTTACATTTCTTGCATTAGGGGTGGGATTGATCTTCTTTTCACATATTTGAGAGCCATCTGCAATCCTTCTCTATCGACCGTCTGCATATCCGTGCCCATTTTTTCTATTGATTCATCAATATGTTTTCTCTTACATATTTGGGCATACCCATTGCATGTTAAGGGAATTAAGCATCATCTGTGATTTGAGCTACAGCTACATTTTTATTTCTGGCATTAAACTTAAAAAGGGCTTCCCCACTCAGAGATTATTATAAAAATAATGCCGATAGTAATCTGAAAACTAAATGTTTTCTTTTAGTACTTTTGTAATTGGTTTTTTCTTAAAGCTTAAATCATGGTTTTATTTACAATTTATTTTTGGCATAAAATTTTCAGAAAACAGTCTGAGGTGTCTTTTCTCCAAGATCAGCAGAGTATCAAGGAACATAATGGAGTTTTGAAATCCGTCGCCCGGTTTGAATTCTAGCTCTGCCAATCTCTAGCTCTGCCAATCAAGGCTGGGCAATCGCCTGACGACCCTGTGCAGCTTGTTAACTGGAAAGTGAGGATAACAACAATATCTACTTTCGAGAGTTGTTTTAATGATTAAGTTAGTTCTTCAACATCAGTTAAGATGCACAGAGCAGTGCCCATGCATATACACATTCAATGAACACTAATATTTTCATTAATTGAGTGAATGAGTTAATTGTGTACCCAACACTCCCCACTTCATTTGCTGTGCTATTAAAGCACATCGTGGCTTTAGATTAAGTTTTGGACTTTCCAGTCTCTTTTATGGATCATGATCACTGGGCATGAACTGGTATCACATTACTTGACTTATTGTAGCTTTAAAGTGAACTCTACATTAAACACAACAAATAATTTCCGCCCCCACTGTTATTTTTTGCAAAATGCTCATGGGCATTGCTACCTGTCTGTTTCTACACATCCTTTAAAACAAGCCTGTTAACAAAAGCAAATCCTGATGCTATTTTACGAAATCATATTGTTTATGATTTAACACGGAAAAAATTGAAATGTTTGTGATAATTATTTCTGGACAAGTATGTGCTCTTTTAGTCTCTCAAGAGGGTTTTCTAGATTTTCATGTATTGAAATTTTATCTGCCACCTTAATTTTGTTCCTCGACATTACAGCTCCTTATTACCAAGAGAGGCAGAGCGTGCATTGCTGTGCCTGCCGGTGCCTTTCTGGGTACTGCTCTGTGGGCCAGCCCAACTGCCCAGCCCACCTGGCCCTGCCCAGGGCTTTGTCACCTGCCTTCCTCACAGCCTGGTTTGTGTTTGGCTTTGTATAATGACAGGTGTCAATGACAGGTGACCGCAGGGTCCCTGTATTTCCCCTGCGGACCTGGTGTTAAGATCTGGGAAGTGACTGAGCATCTCTGTGACTAGAGCTACCTGCTGGGCATCGTTTTTCTTGACCCAAGCTCCATGGACATTATTCTCTCGTCCTGCTCTCCGGGTTCCAGGGGTGGGACAACTTCTTCTTCTATCTTAATGTTCTCTGCTGGTTTATTTTCATTCTCTGAATCACTCCTTTATTACATTCTCTCTGAAACCCCAGCTGATGTGTCCTCTGCTTCCTGTTAGTACCCTAAAAGCCACAGATGTTTTTCATGACATTGTCTAAACAGTTGTTTGTATACATAAAGCGTATGAATGTCTGTAAGCTTATTTTTTTATTTAGTCTCCTTCTTGACATTCTCATTATTTAAAATATTTGTGCTGTTGGCGTTAAATTTTTCTGATAACATCATTATTAAATAAAGATAATTTTTCTGCTTTCTTTCAGTTTTATCTTTTCTTGATTTGTTTTTCCTTTTTCTTTTTTGGGGGGTTGGGGGAAAGAAAAGGTGATTTATTCAGCCCGGGAGCAAGGTGGCATAGTTGCCTGACAAGCAAGCTCCTGTAACAAAGGAAGCCTCTGCCTTTATGCGGGCTCACAACTCTAGGGATTACATGTGAAAGGGTCTTGGGTATACAGCTTTAGAAAGTACAAGTCGTGATTGATGAAGTAGGTGTGGGGGCTTGAGCAAGATTGAATGGGAGCAAGAGAGGTGTTTCTCCATATTGCCCCCACCCTTAAGATCTCAGGGGATCTTAAGGGTGTGGGGTGGTTAATCTTTAACCTCCAGGCCACTGAACTCATGCCTGCTATGTCTCAACTTTTACTTCCTCCTTCTTTGAGATAAGAAAGAGGTCTTATGTAACACCTAGATACATAAGACCCATAAAGAGATTTAGACTCAATGAGACAGAAAATTAATAAGGATATCCAGGACTTGAACTCAGATCCTGAACAAGTAAACTCAATAAATATTTATAGAGCTCTCCACTTTAAATACACAAAATGTCGATCGGCTACTATTAATACCCATTTTTAGAATAAAGCAATATTCCTGTTCTCTCTCCCTCTTTTTCTTCCTCTCCTTCTCTCCTTTTTTTCTTCCAAAAAAAAAAAATAAATAAATACATAAAAATAAAAAGAAAGAGGAAAGAGGGATTTCTTCACTCGCTTCCCCCTTTGAGAACCTCACTTACTAGTGATAGTGGGGTTCTCATTCTCAACGTCACTATTTGGGTCATTCTGTGAGATCAATCAACAGTGATGGAGTTTTCTGATGAACTACAGTGGTAACAAACCTTCTAATTATTTGGAGAAGCAAGGGTAGCAAGCAGGGGAGTAGTAAGCAAGTGCCCATTACCAATAGTATACCTGTGATGAGGGTTTTCAATCCTCCCCAGGATAAGGACCAACGTCCAAATAAAGGCTCAGGTTTAAATCCATGCCACACTTGCATGGGCACGTGTGCCAGTGTTGCCAGGTCTTTTGCGATGTTTCTTACCCACGCAGTATGGGTACACATAGGACATTCATCCAAAGCTTCCCCCCGTTCTAAGTTTGCCATGAGGACTAACACGATTAAAATAGGAAGCAACATTTTACGCCAGGCATGGGCAAGGAATGTGCTTCGAGGAACAGCAACAATGACAGCGTAACAGTAGAGCAGTGAATATTCCTGGAATAGCAGCAAGTATTAAGATTTAATCTAAAGTTACTTATCCGACAAGGACTGCTCAGGCTTTGACTAGTCAGCTTTGGGTTGTATGACTAGAGCAGGGCTCAGTGAGTCCTTAGGATTCATCACAGTTGAGACAGAACTGGGCTGGTCTTGGTCCTTGTCCTTGTTGACGATGCACCTGGAAGTCAGCCTGGCAGGGTGCTCTGGATCTGGTGGGCTAGTCTTGATTTATTTTGAAGTCCCTCTCCCCAGTTCCAGTTAGACTGGCTAATATCATCACATAAAATCAAGTGGAAGGGATAGTATTCATTCTTGCTTTTGATTTTACTAAAAGTGCTTCTAGTGTCTTTCCATTAGAAAGACCATGGCTATGGCAGCTTGGATCATCCAACACCTGCCCAGATGCAGGATGCCTTTCACAGAGTGCTGCTGGGGTCGAAGCCTAGGGAAGGAAGAGGAACGCGGTGGTACTGAGCCAAGAAAACCCAAAGACCAGCATTAGCCAACTCCATGGGGCATCCTGGAGCTACCATGGGTCCACAGAGTTGGTTCCCGATGAGGCCAGGTGGTTGGGCTTTTGCAGCAATTATTCCTTGGGAGCTTCTGCAGAAGCCATGGTTGGGTGTGTGGCCCTCTGCCACTGCAAGTGACACTGCCTGATGGATTAAGAGCTGTCAGCCTCCCCACAGCTGGAAACAAGAACTTCCTGGGCACACCCCACAGTCCACTCCTTCCTCTGTTTGAATCCCTTCTTCACAAACATTCGGGACTAGTTGCTCTGCAATTCTAGTAGGCCTCTTTTCCTGGGAAAGATACATGTCATGAAAATTAGTAGGATGGCACCAAGAGCCTGGCCCTGCAGCTGGCCTTCAGACTGTCAAGGATGCTCAATATCTCCCTGTCCAGCCACCTGTTCTGGATCCCCCTCACCTGCAGCTAGCACCTCTTCTGGTCCTAGTGACTTTCCTGGGAGAAAGAGCAGATCCTCAGTCCTAAGAATATGAACACTTGGTCACTCTGCTCTTTGGAGCCTGGAATTGGTGTAACTGTCCATTTTACCATTGCTATCAGGCCAGGGAGAACCAGGGAGCCCCAGAATCAGTCACCTGGATTTTAACTGCATGCTTTATCACCCCAGGAGCAGCTGGACACCCTCCTGATGATCAGGAGCAATTGCCCTGGATGCGATGTCAAATCCTCTTTTTGGCTGCTGGTCCCTGGAAATGAAGAAGCAGAGCTAAAGTGCCCAGACAGTGGCCATCGCTTGTGTGAGTTCAGTGGAGTGTTTACTCTTCCTGTCTTGGATGTGTTCTTCCTTTGGTACCACGGTCTTTATTCATGCACAGCCCAGAGCTGAGAAAATGTGAACATGCCTCTCCCATGTGAGTCACTGGGAGTGATGATAAATGAGGTTATTCCTGCTTTCAGAACCCCAGAGGCCTACTTCATGGTTTGACCATGGTGTTGGCCACGAAATGAACTTGATATCTGCTCCCACTTCTAAGATTTCTAATACGGTTAAGTCTGTTGGATCATCTGGCCCAAGCCTGGACTGCACCATAGCCTGAACTGCTGCAGTGCCTTTCCATTGTGGGGCCCCACTAGAAGCAGGGATCCATTGTGGGTCCCCACTAGAAGCAGGGATCCATCGTGGGGCCCCACTAGAAGCAGAAATCCATTGTGGGTCCCCACTAGAAGCAGGGATCCATCGTGGGGCCCCACTAGAAGCAGGGATCCATCGTGGGGCCCCACTAGAAGCAGGGATCCATCGTGGGGCCCCACTAGAAGCAGGGATCCTTTTGCATTGCCTGAAATGTGGGCTGAAGCAGCACATGCTTTTCCAAAAGACACTCAAGTCTGCCAGGTGGTGCACTTTCTTGTGGTGGAAAAGTGAAATGCCACAACTTGTCCTTTATTTTGGATAAAATGTCCTGACCAGTAGACTCCTAGGAGTTTGACTAAAGTGGCATGTGCCTGGATTTGTCTAGGGTTTATCTGTCCCACTCTGGAGTGTGTGTGGATTACCACGCCATCCGACATTGTAGTCTCTTCTCATTGGCCTGATCAACACGATGTCATAGAAAGTTGGCCTTTGATGTCCAGATGGCCCAGACCTCTTATATCGCCCTGAGAGGAAACTGTAAATATGTGCTACTGTTAGTGCCACGTGCATGCAGACTTTCCGACTGCTATGGTTTCCACATCTGTCCCCTCCAAAACTTATGTTGAAATTCAATCGCCATTATGATGGTGTGAAGAGTTATTATGCTGTGAGGGCTCTGCCCTCATGGGTGGAATTTGTGCTGTTCTAAAAGGGCAAGATTGGCCACCACTTGCTCTCTCTGACCCTCTTGTTTTCCTCCAGGTGATGATACAGCAAGAAGGCCCTCACCAGATGCCAGCCCCTCAATCTTCGAATTCCAGCCTCCAGAACTGCAAGCCAATACACTTCTGTTCTTTATGAGTTACCTGGTCTCAGGTGCTTTGCTAAAATCACACAAAGTGTACTAAGACACTGATCTACTTTTCTGATTCAGAGGTGAATGCATTGCTAGATGGATGGTATTTTATGATGAACCTGCAGCCCGTGTTAACCTGCTTGGGTATGGGCAGGGCACAGCACTTGGGATCAACCTGCATTAAGCTTGCAAGGGACTTCTATTATCTTTCCAAAGTAATCTGATTTTTCCTTAGGACCAGAAAGACAAAGTAATAGAGACAAAGTAGGATCACTACCTTGGTATACTTTAGCTCTTTAAATGTGCTGCTAATTCCTGCCCTCCTTGGGCGAGATACACACACACACACACACACACAAAAAAAAAAAAAAAAACCCAATTATGTAATTTTCTATCTTGTCTGAGTGAGGATTGAGTACAGTTTTATAGTCTCCCATTTGGCTTTTCTGCTATTATATCTCTGACCGCAAATGCAAAAGACCCAATGTGGGCTTTGCTCCCGTGGCCCCGCATGTCTTTCCTAAATAGGTTCTAGGCACTTGATGGGTCTGCAGAGGCAATGAATCTATTTCAAGCAGGACATGAGCCAAGATCACGCCACTGCGCTCCAGCCTGGGTGACAAAAGTGAGACTCTGCTTCAAAATCAATCAATACATAAAGTAAAAAATCTGTGAAAATCTTAAACTTATATGTTTCTAATCATATAAACTCAAAAATTCTCTTTAAAAAAATTAGGCAAGTATGTTGATAAAGTACAAAAATTTAGAACCTTAGCTAGATATTTTTATCATACTATTTTTTTTTTTTTTTTTTTACAGAGAAAAGTACAGGAAAGCCCAACATAGGGGAAAACAACGCAAAGGAAAAGTATTGCTGGAGTGACCGTTTGTGTTTTTTTTATCCCTAAAATGCAATAAAAAATCAAACTATTCTTAGGAAATAGATTAGCAAACTGGAAAAAAAACATGTGTGAAAATTTAATAAGTTAATCTGACATTGGCCTCTTGGATACACTCAACACTAAAATAACACACATTTGTTCTAACGATGCATGAAATAGTCATCTAAAAATATTTAGCCACCAAGTAAGTTTTAACAAACAGCAAAGAAATTAATATTATTGACCACATACATGGCCCAAATCTAATGAAATTGCAAAAAAAAAAAAAGTTAAAACTCTTCCCATGCATTTGTAAATTTTAAAACACATGTAAAAGCATTTATAAATGAAATAAAAATTTTTAATAAAAGTGAGAAAAAATGTGAACGACAGACACACTCCATCATATTGTGCAGCGTATAGATGAAGGGTACCTCTCTTTATAGCCGTGGCCTTTAAAATGATACACAGCCACAATCTTAAGTACCACAAAAATGCCCAAACATAAAAGTGATTTTCTGTGGCTCATAGGGTCATACTTGAGGAACGCTTTCAACTCTTCCTCCCTCACTTCCTTCGATACCCCTGCAATCTCACTGCACACCTGGAATCCCCCAAAGGCGTCAGTTTCCTCTGTGTTTTCCCTCTAGCAATGCACTCCTCTTCCCCCTCCTCCACAGTCAACCTCTAGCTTCAGCCTGGACTCCACTTCCACCCTCTGGGAACCTTCTCTGACCTCTTCCAAGAGTCAGAGGTCCCTCAACTCTCCAAACTCTGCTTCTCATTCACGGACCCGCTTCCAACACCTCCACAGTGCCTGGCACACACGGGGCATCAAATTCCTGTTTGCTGAGTATGTGAACCTAATCTGGAATGCAGCTATGAATCTTAGAGACCCCTCAAATCACTTGAGCAGCCTGATTGCAGCTGCAAGGATGCAGCAGAGCAGTGAACAGATGGCTCCCCAGGCCAGCTTCAGGCCTCCAAGTTTTACCTGAGAATGCTTCATTGGACCTTGCATGTGACAAGGATGGTCACTGTATGATTCTCACCAGCCTCTGGCCCTGGAATAGGGTGGCATCCCAAACCACCTTGCAGCTGAAACCCCTCCCTGGGTGCCAGATGTGAGGAGAGGTCAGTGCGGACCCTGCTAAGGCACACATCCCCTTTTGTCCATTACACACCCCTAGGACCCATAGTGGTTGTCAAGGGCAAAGGGAGGCCTTTAGTTTGATTCAAGGCAGGCTCGTGCCTGGTCTAAAGTGTGTGGAAAACCAGTTCACCTGCTTCAAGATGACTATCATTTTCTGTTTGACAACTTTTGTTTCATTGGCTCAAGAAGGGAGGTTCTAAGCAAGATGACCAGGAGAAAGACTCTAAAAAAGGCTGCATCACACCACTGTCCCGGCCACAGTGTCTGTCCTACTAAGGACCTAGCGGCGGAGGACGGGGCAGGCTGGTCCGCTCTCTGCACAGACACAGTGATTTCCATTGACGTCAGAATCTGAGAAACAGGGATGTCTGGTGGGAGCACTGAGGGCCGCTGGGTGGCTGTAGCCAGGAGGCAGAGCCAGCTGGGGTGGCGAGGACCTGCAGGCCCGCATCCTCTTGCACAATGCCACTCAGCACAGCAAAGAGCTACAAGACGACTGGACTGTTTGTTTGTGGGGGAGGGCAGAGGCAGCAGAAGTGGCAAACGGGGTGTCACTTTGATGTTCTCAGAGCATTCCTTTTCTTGACAAACAGCACTTCCTGATAATGTGAATTCTTTCCATTCACATTTAAAATCCTTACACTCCGGTGTTCCTATTTAAAACATAACTGGTGAGACTTGAAACTATTATTTCCAGTAAAAGTCAATCAAAGACATTTTATGTTTCAATGTTCTTTGTTGAGATACTTATATTTTGTTCTCTTTCTGTTTCCTCAAAATGGTTGGTGCTGTTTTCTTTGAAGATTCTTATAATTTGGGGACATTGCTGTTACTTTATTTTCCCCAATTCATCTTTCATTAAATCACAGAAATTCTCTCAAGTATTTATTGAAAACCAATAAATGCTAAGTGTCTCATATAATAATTTTTTACGGATCAGATTACTTCTAAAATATGCAGTGTTCTTAGTTCTCCCAGATGCATACGTACTAATTGTTATTTTGCTCTGTCTTTTTTTTTTTTTTTGCCTTTTCTAAGTTAGGTTCCTCGTATGATTGTTTTGCTGTTTAGATACACCTGCTGACTGGAGGCTCTTTATCTAATTCTTTAAGAAATTCTAGGATTTCAATAAATATTTGTTGGATTTAATTTTGGCACACAAAACGTTCATAAGGGAAAAACAACATTTCAGATTTACAAGCGAACTTGGGAACCATGTAAAGGGTTTTTTGAACATAGACAGTACAATAAGATAAACAGTAACAACAAACTGCTCAGAAGAGGGGACGAGAGTAAGACATAGAGACTTTATCAGTTTCCTTTTGCTTATTTATTTGTTTACGCAAACGGTGCTCAGTTGTTACCAGCTTAAAATACTGGGTTATAGGATAGTGTGTGCAAGCCTCATGGTAACCTCAAACAACAACCAAAACATACAGAAGATAAAAAGCAAGGCAGTAAATTATATTATCAGAGAAAGTCACCTTTACTAAAAAGAAGACAGTAAGGAAAGAAAGAAGGAAGAGAAGACCACAAAGCAACATGAAAACAAATAACAAAATGTAGGAGTAAGTCCTTATTTATCCAGAATAATATTGAATGTAAACAAACTACAGTCTCCAGTGAAAATTGTAAACTGGGTTGAATGGATCTTAAAAAAAAAACGACCATTGATCTATTGCCTGCAAGAAACACATTTCACCTATAAAGACACACGTGGAATGAAAAAGGGATGTAAAAATATATTTTATACCAATGGAAACCAAAAAAGAGCAGGAGTAGAGACAAAATGGAGTACATTTCAAGACCCAAACTGTGAGGAAACACAGAAGGTCACTGTGTAATGATAAAGGAGTGAATTGAGCAAGAAGATGAAACAGTTTTGAGTATAAGTGACCCAACACTGGAGTAGCCCAGTGCATAAAGCCAGCGTTTCGGGCTCAAGAAAGACAGACTTCAACACAATGATGGCTGCCGTCTTCAACACTCCACTTTCAATGATGGCTGCCGTCTTCAACACTCCACTTTCAATGATGGCTGCCGTCTTCAACACTCCACTTTCAATGATGGCTGCCGTCTTCAACACTCCACTTTCAATGATGGCTGCCGTCTTCAACACTCCACTTTCAGCACTGAACAGATCTTCCAAACAGAAAATCAGCAAAGGAATATCAGACTTAATCTGCACTGTAGACCAAATGTATCTAATGAGACCCCTGTAGAACAGGTGGATCCAAGAAACATCAGACTTAATCCACACTGTAGACCAACTAGATCTAAGTGTTACAGAGCATTTCATCCAGTGGCCGCAAGATACACGTTCTTTTCCTCAGCACATGAATCATTCCAAGGACACAGCATATGTTAGGCAACAAAATTAATCTCAAAACATTCAAAAAGATTGAAATAATGCCAAGCATCCTCTCTGACCACAATGGAATAAAACTAGAATAACCAGAGGAATTTTAGGAGTTATGAAAGTTTATGGAGGCATACTTTCATGATATAATCATTACACATTGTGTGTCTATATCAAAATATCTCATATACCCCATAAATATATACACCTACTATGTATCCACAAAGTTTTTTTTAAGTTAAAAAAATTACCTTGAAAACCTTTAAAAATGTTTATTGGCTATTTTTCCAAAGCAGTTAGTCAAGTATTTTGTTTATTTTTTATTCGAATTATTTGCCTTGTTCTTGTTGATTTTTCTTATTGATTGTTTTTGAAATTCTTTATATGTTCTGGTATGACTTTTCTGTCAAGACATAAATCATATGTATGTATGTGTATAAACATGTTTATAATTTGATGATCAGAAACGTCTATTCCAATTAACCCACTTTCCTTTTATGATCTGCACTTGTAAATTTGTCTATTTTGCTTTATTTCTCCTTCTTTTAAAAATTATCTATTTATATATGTATGTATGTGCATGTATGTGCTTGTATGTATGTGCATGTATGTGCTTGTATGTAAAATACATGCACATACATACATATGTACTTAGGCACATACACACAAACCCAGCTCTACCCAAGATACTGTCTTCGTTAGGTGGCCATTACATGGTACCATATGCTGCATGGCTTACAAACAGCATCACGTTGTTTCTTACAGTTTTGGAGGCTGAGAAGTCCAAGATCAAAGAACCAGCAGACTCAGGGTCCGGTGAGGGTCCTTCTCCAGGTTGCAGACTGTCCCCTACTCCCTGCATCCTCACACGGTGAAAGGGGAAAGGAGTTTCCCTGAGGACGCTTTAATAAGAGCACTAACTCCATTCCTGAGGACTCTGCCTTCATGGCTCCAAACCCTCCAAACGCTCCATTTCCTAATACTGTGACTTGGGAGTCCAAATTTCAGCATATAAATAAAAATAAATAAATAAAATAAATACAAATAAATTCAGTCCATAACAGATGTGATTTATATTATGCAATTTATCCATTTAAAACATACAATTTAATTTATTTCAAATACAGAGTTGTGCAACCATCGCTTCAGTTAATTTTAGAACATTCTTTTCTCCCGTCAGACAGGTGCCAATGGGTGTGTCTTACCCATTAGCAGTCACTCCCACTCCCGTCAGCATCACCAGCCTTAGCCAGCCACTGACGCTTTTCTGTGTGTGACTGGCTTCTTTCATCTTGTATGATGTGTAAAGTACATTACTAAAGAATATTCCATATGGAATCAAGTGCATATAGTACATTTTATCTATCCATGACGCAATTTGTTGACATTTGAAATGTTTCTATTTATTTGCTTTTACAAACAAAGTTTATATAGACATTCTTGTACAGACCTGTATGAAAATGTGTTTTTTCTCTGAGGTATGTCCCAAGGAGTTCAATAACAGGGTCATATGGCATCTCTGTGTTTAACCTTCTGTAAAACTGCCAGGGTGTTTACAAGGTGGCTGTACCTTTCTGTATTCCTTCCAATAACGGCTGAGGGTTTGGATTTCTCTGTACTTTTGTCAACCTTTGCTATTATATTTTTGATGTTGTTCATCCTGGTGAATGTGAAGTTGTATTTCATTATGGCTTTGATTGGCATTTCCCTGATGACTAATGATGTTGAGCATCTTTGCTTGAGTTTCTTGGCCATTTGTATATGTTATTGGGAGACATAGTTTTTCACATCTATTTTTCCATTTTTAATTGTGTTATTTTCTTTATATTACTCTTTATAGAGTTGACCTTCGAGCAATACGGTTTAAACTGCATGGGTTCACTAATATGTGAATTTTCTTCTCTCTACAACCCCGAGACAGCAAGACCAACCAGTCCTCTTCCTCCTCTTCCTCAGCCTACTCAGTGTGAAGATGAGGAAGATGAACACCTTTATGAAGATCCAATTCAATTCCACCTGATAAATAACATTGTCTCTTAATCAGTTCAACTTAATAAATAATAAATCATGTTCTCTTTCTTATGATTTTCTAAACATTTCTTTTCGCCAGCTTACTTTATTACGCGCAATACAGTATATAATGTGTAACATACAAAATCGGCGTTGATTGTTTATCAGAAAGACTGTCAGTCGGATATTAATAATTAAGTTTTGGAGGACTCAAAAGTTTTACACAGATTTTTGACTGTGCAGAGGCATTATTAAAGGGTTAACTATATTAGTCCCTAAGATATGATTTTCTAATATTTTCTTCCATTCTGTGGCTGTCTCATTTTCCTAATGGGTTCTTCAAAGCCCACAAGTTTTTCATACTGAAGAAATCTGTTTTGTCATTTCCTTTTTTTTGTTTGTGTTTTTAGTGCTATATCTAAGAAACTATGATCTATTTCAAGATCACAAAGAAATACACTGGTTTTCTTCTAAGAGTTTTATAGTTTGAGATCTTATATTCAGGTCTTTGATACACTCTTAGTTAACTTTTTATGTGTAGCTTGAGGTGAACATCCAGCTATTCCAGCATCGGTGGTTGAGAACACTGTTCCCTCCCCTAGTTTTTTGGCACTATTGTCAAAAATCAATTGACAATGAATGTGCATATTTACTTCTGGGCACTCAGTTGGGTTCTATTAATCTGTGTGTTTCCCCTTACCCCAGTGCTGACTGCCAGTGCTGTGCTTTTCCGATTACTCCAGCTGTGTAGGAAGTTTTGACCTTGGGAAGCCCGAGTGCTTCAGCTTCATTCTTCTCTTTTAAGCTTGTTTTGACCATTCTGGATCCTTTGAATTTCATATTCATTTTTCTCTTCTAAGTTCCTGCAAAAATAAAAGCTGGGATCATGACAGATGTTGTGTTGAATCTGTAGATCAATCTGGGAAATATCATCTCAATAATATGAATCCTTCATATATCCAAGTTCAAATGATATATTTTTATTTTTTTAGGTCTTTTTAAATTTCTTTCAGCAATGTTTTATGGTTTTCAGAGGAAAGCTTTCCATTTATTTTGTTTAATTTTGATTTGATTAATTTCATTTTGTTAAATTGTTTTGCTAACGTTGATGCGTTTGCAAGTGGAATAGTTTTTTATTTAATTTTTAGGCTTGTAGTTACTAAGGCAAAACATACTATTGATTTGGAGGTTGACGTTCACAAAATTCTTGATTCACGGCAACAGTTTTCAGTGGTTTCCTCAGGGTTTTATGTTCATAAGATGATGCCATCTACAAATAAAGGTGGTTTTACTTCCTTCTTTCCAATCTAGATGTTTTTGATTTATCTCTCCTGCCTAATCGCCCTGGCCATAACCTCCAGGACCACAGTGAATGGAGCAGCTGAAAGCAGAAATCCCTGAGTCGTTCCTGATGCTAGGGAAGGTATTTCATCTTTCACAGCAGAGTCCGACGTGGGCTTTGGGGTTTTCATGGCTGCTCCCTTTACCAAGTTAAGTTTCCTTCCACCCTTAGTTTTAGAGGCTTTTAAAATTACTATTAAGGGGTAGTAGATGCTGCCATTTTTTTTATCCTTCATCTATTGAGATAATCACGTATTTTTATTATTTATTCTATTAATATGATGAATTACATCGTTAGATTTTCACATGGTTAAAACAATCTTGTATTCCTGGGATGAATCCCACTTTCCCATTGCCTATAATCATTTTTTATGCTTCTAGATTTAGTTTGCTATTATTCTGTTGATGATTTTTACATCTATTGTGTAGATAGTATTTGTTTTCATTTTATAATTGATGCAAAGGGAGACTACATTTTCCAGACTCATGCAGATAGAAAATTAAGGAGCGAGATTAAAGCCTGAGGTTAGTTACAATGATGACTTTCAGTTTAGGTGACACATTTAGCTACTAAAACTATGCATTCTGGATTTGAGGAAGAATATTGTTTATCATTGAGAACTCATAAGGATTTAGCACACCCCCAAAGAAAGACCATTTTCTCAACTGCCTTCTTAAAAAAAAGTCAGATTGTTAAAAAAAAAAGCCAATATGCTAAAAATATCAGTGAAGCTTCCTGCCTCGGTCTCCACAGGTAAAAATGACAAAGCTATATAAGAAAAGAAATTAAAAAATCATCTGTACCATAATAAAGAGGAATCTAACACATAGTCTTATAGAGATTTTTTTTTTTGGAAATTTTCAGGTTTAATCAGCTTTCCAATGGAAAAGAAACAGTTTGAGATGTGCAAGTTACATAGACATGACACTCAGGACAGACAGACGTTTCAGTCATGAAAATAACAAATGTTTCTACATTTATAAAAAGGCCACTTTGATTTAATGAGTTCTCACACATCTATTACCTTTGGGCTTACAAATAGTGCCAGTGTAGAACATGATGACTATAGGTGGTAATACTGTATTACATGCTGAAATGTGCTAAGGAAGTAGATTTCTTGTATTTCCTACTACACACACACACACACACACACACAGTAATATGTGAGCTGATAAACGTGTTGATTAACTTGACTGTGTAATCATTTCACAAAGTATATGTATAGCAACACCTCACCTGTACATCTTCAATATCTGCAATTTCTAATGTGTCAGTTACGACTCAGTAAAGCTGGGGGAAAACAGTGCCATGGAGCCACGCATCAAAACATCTTTCTCCTCTATTGAGTATCAACTTGGCATGTGAAGAGTGGATGGAATATGTTCTAGCATTACTGATATTTGGCTTTAATTAAAACTTCCCAATAAAACTTCTGCTGTGCATTATTTCAGTTAGCCAAGCCAGTTTTCTATTTTTCTTAAATTCCCTCAGCGTCTGGCACAGTGTAGGGTATATGTTAATCTGATGAAAATTAAAGAATTAATATAACATACTTTATAATTTCTAAAATGCGGTACAAATAGATGTCAGTAATTAAGAAAAGGGTAATAAGAATGCAGTCAATATGTGTTAAATTTAGTGGCACTATAACTCCAGATTCTCGATAAAGTCACTTTGGTACACATAATATAATAAAAATCATCTTTGAAGATCATGATGAAGTTTAAGCAAGGCATTTAAATGTCTGTTGATCCAGAAACACCAGGTTACAGGTAAAGTACAAGTAGAATTTATTTTTTATTTACTGAGACAGGGTCTCCCTGTGTTACCCAGGCTGCAGTGCTGTGGATTGACTATGGCTCAGGGGACCTTGATCTTACTTGAGCACCAAGCAATCTTCCCACCTCAGCCTGCTTGGTAGCTGGAACTATAGGCACATGCCACCACGCCTGGCTAATTTTTTGGTTTTTATTTTTTGTCGAGATAGGGTCCCACTATGTTGCCCAGGCTGGTCTCAAACTCCTGGGCTCCAGTGATCCTCCCACGTTGGTCTCCCAAATTTCTGTTATTAGGAGCTGTGAGCCACTTCCCATAGCCATAATTTATATAGAATATTAGGGACAGTGAGGACTAATATTGTCAATGAGACTCTTTATGTACTTGTTCTAAGGATGAAAACTGATGCTCTATGAGCCCTGTTGAGAACAAGTTTGAAATGAAACGTCAAATTAACAAATCACTGTACTTAGATTGAGTGTGTACAAGCACCTCATAGGCTTAAGGATGCTGTAGTTCCAATTGCTCAAGGAAACAAAGAAAGTGGAGATTGAGACACTTGAAATGTTCCTTCTTTTGTGCAAACAATGGTAGATTACTGGTTTTGCCAACTTGCTCATCTACAACTGCTAAGCCTACTATTTCTCGTGAAAAAGAAGAAGGGGCACCTTCTGTGGCAAATATAAGGTTATTTTATCAGTTTGATGTTTTTCACTGCTAGCAAATACAAACCCCAACATAAAGCAACTTAAACATTATTTCCACAGATCCAGAGGGAGGATGGTCATGTCAAGGCTCCAGGCATGTCATTAGATGCTGGGTTTCCACACGTCTGCTTGGCTTTCCGCAGGCACCGGCTTTCCACTGACTTCACCTGTCTTCTTCATTGGAAACACCCGCCAGGCCATCTGATAGGTCAGGATTGTGTCAGATGCTGAAGCCTCAACCCGTCACTAGCAAGTGGCCTGAGGACACCGTGAATGGCTTAGACTGAGGATGTGGAGACAAGCCTAGCAACATCAGGGCTCCACGCGCAGGAAAGAAGGGGAAGGATTTGGGCAGACATCTGCAGTAGCTATTAACAGTCCTCTACTTAAATGAACCTCTTTTTCTTTTCTCCCAAACAATAAATACTGATGTAACATTTTAAATGTATTTTCTTCTTATCTGGAAGTTTAACTTTGATTTAGGATTTTTCTGACCCTTGAAGATAAGGATGACGGAAGCCTTGGGGAGGATAATGCCAGCACCATAACGAACTGGAGCTTCGTATTAAGAGTAATTTCATCTCTGGGTTAGATTCTCAGTTAACGTGCGTGACTGCTGTCTAAACTCCTCTTTCCACGCGTCCCCCCCGGGGCCTCTTCTGATTGCAGCAGTTGTTTTTCGTATTATGCCCGCATTAAACATGAAATTTCAGCTGCCGGAATTGAGCTTGCCTTTTTCTGACAAGATTGCAAACAGCTTAGCTGCAACCATTAGGAGCAACATAAACAGTCTCGTGAAATGAGTAAACGAGTTCATGTGCACAGGGCAGAAACCTCTTCAAACGCGGAGGCCACTACCAGAGGAGAAGCTACTGGACTGCTGTGACTACAAGCAAGAAAGGACGTGAGAAGGATGTCTGGATTCTCGTCAGAGGGGCTGGAACGTGTCCGTCGAAACACTGGTCAGGTCCTTGGCTGCTGTTATTCCCCACACCCTTCTCAAGGGTTCAGACAGCGTTAGATGGAACAATGAGGATGGAAATAGTTTCGGTGACCTCATCAGTGAGGTCTTCTTGATTCTCTCTCAAATCTGCCTCAAGATGTCACATCCACAAAGACTCAAATTTGACTTCCAAATACTCGAAAAGTAATACGCCTTAAGTAGTGAATTGGCAGAAAAAAGTAACACTGACGAACACGAAAGACGTCCTTCAGATCCTCTGTGGTAATCCCCGCCTTGTTCCAGGTTATGTGCTGCTCCAGCCTCACTCTGCTGGCAAGCACTTCAAATCCGAAAGGACCTAGCCCACCGCCTGCTGCTTCCTGAAAGCTCACAATCACTCTCTCCTCCCTTGCCCCTGCAATTCTTCAGTCTGTTTCTCAACACGAGTGCTCCTGGCACATGTGACCCGAAAATTTTTCAGTTCTTCATTGTCGTCGCCAGGGGATCTCTTCATTGTAGGATGTTAATGAGCTTCTTCTTTTTTTAAAAAATTTTTTTTTTATTTTCGAGATAGTGTCTTGCTCTGTCACCCAGGCTGCAGTGCAGTGGCACGATCTCCGCTCACTGTGGCAATTCTCCTGCCTCAGACTCCTGGGTAGCCAGGATTACAGGCTCATGCCACTATGTCTGGCTAATTTTTTGTATTTTTGGTAGAGATGGGATTTTACCATGTTGGCCCAGCTGGTCTGGAACTCCTGACCTCAGGTGATTCATCTGCCTCCGCCTCCCAAAGTGCTGGGATTACAGGCATGAGCCACCGTGCCCGGCCAGATGTTAACGAGCTTCTGTGGCCTTTACCCACTAGAAGCAAGTAACATTTACCAAAAGTGCAGACAAACGCAGACCCAAAAAGTCCAGGGTACATTGCCAAATACACCCTGGGGGACAAATTATACCTAAGAATCATCATTCTAAATAATCGCTGCCTTCTTTGGGTTCCTGAATCTATCCTTTTCTTTAACCTATGCCATTTCCATCTCCCACATCCTCCAAGAAAAACACAGTAAATAAACAATCAGAACCGTCCTACTTAGATCATCAAGGAAAGGTTGTTTTTCTCCTTTTCCATGTAGAGTCAAATGGAAATCAAGACAAGAATTCCAGTGTGAATACCAGAGGAGCAGTATATTTGGATTTCCAAAACAAGTGGCCAGAAGAAGATCAAGTGTAAAGCAGGAGATAAGAGGTCTAGGAAATTAGGAAAAGGGGAAGCAGAGTGCAGGATGGAAAGAAGCAGAAGACTCAGGTCTAAGATCTGAAATAAAAAATGAATTGTGGGGGCCGGGCGCGGTGGCTCACACCTGTAATCCCAGCACTTTGGGAGGCCGAGGCGGGTGGATCACGAGGTCAAGAGATCGAGACCATCCCGGTCAACATGGTGAAAACCAGTCTCTACTAAAAATACAAAAAATTAGCTGGGCATGGTGGCGCGTGCCTGTAATCCCAGCTACTCGGGAGGCTGAGGCAGGAGAATTGCCCGAACCCAGGAGGCGGAGGTTGCGGTGAGCCAAGATCGCGCCATTGCACTCCATCCTGGGTAACAAGAGCGAAACTCTGTCTCAAAAAAAAAAAAAAGAATTGTGTCAGCTGCTTGTTCTTTGTGAATTCTCCCCACAAGCAGCAGGGGCACTGGGTTATGCTAGAGGGGACTAGGGTGGGACAGAAAGCAGAAAAGACCAAGAATGGAGGTTACATGGGCAACGCTACAGGAAGAAGAGACAGGCTAGACTGGAAATGGAATTGAGCAAATGCATTGGACACCACCATAAGGCAATGTTTCAGGTGTGGTAAAAAATATACAAAAGTGCGTTAATTTTTTTATACTTTGTGGATGTATTACACTTAAGAAGTGTGACATTAAAAAAAACTTTTATTAATTTAATTTTGGAGAAAGAAGCCTGTACTCACAGGAGGAGGAAAATGTCTAGCCTCCAGACGAGTAACTGCTAATTCAGTTGCAAACAGCAAAGAACTTAAAAAGGTTAAAAATAAAATCAAATAAAGAATACCACAAGTCAACAAATGGCTTACAGCAATGGCAAAAAAAGAGTATGAGGAGTGTGGCTTTGAGGGAAATGGCGGTCACCATCCGGCTTGGTGTGTAGGGTGCCTAGAGAACGAGGGAGGTGTTGGCCGAGCACCTGTGCCATGTCAGGCTCTTGCTTAGGACACTGCACTGGACAGCTCACTTAACACCCACAAAAGCCCCAAGAAAGATTATCTGCCCCACATTACAGATGAGGAAACTGACAATTCCTCACTTGACTTAGGGGATGTAATACAAAGCGGCCGAGCTAGGACGCAAATCTTCATCCCATTCTTCAAAGGCACACTCTATCCTTAGCCACACTGTTTCCTTTCGAGAGGTTTTGTTGTTTACAAACATATCTGTATTTTTATTTATTATTTATTTATTTATTTTGAGATGGAGTCTCACTCTATTGACCAAGCCTCAACCTCCAGGGCTCACGTGATCCTCCCACTTCAGCCTCCCACACAGCTGGGACTTCCAGCATGCATCACCACACCCAGCTATTTTTTGTAGTTTTAGTTGAGATGGGGTTTTGCCATATTGCCCAGGCTGGTCTCAAACTCCTGGCCTCAAGTGATGCTCCCACCTTGGCCTCCCAAAGTGCTGGGATGACAGATGTGAGCCACTGTGCTCAGCCTTTCTGTATTTCTCTGTTGCATAAAACTCTCTCTTTTGGGGATGACAGCGAAGATGTACGGATTAATCATACTGTTTTCAACTTCAGTTCAACATACTTCTGTAAAACACGGACAACTCCTAAATACACAATTCAGGAAATAATGTCAAGTTATTACACTCGCTCAACTGCCACCGGGGTCAACAAGAGAACATTATCAATATCTCCCATATTGTCTCATTTCCCTTCTCCTAGAAAATACCCACTATTCCGACTTCTAAAATCATAGGTAATATTTATTCTTAAAAATTGTAAGTATATATAGAATAATACAGGGTCAGTTCTTTTCTTTTTGTTTACCTTCATTTGCTAAAAATGTTGTTTATAAGGTGTATCCATGATGCTGTGTATATCCTTTAGATAGTCCTCTGTTGTGTCATATGCCACAATTTGTGTGTCTGCTCAATTTTGGAAGGCCATTACATAAAATTCAGTTTGGGCTTAATACATTTAATACTCCTATGAGCATTCTATGTTTTTTGCTTTATAAACCAACTTCCTCATTTCTGTTTAGAAGGAGATTGCTGAATATGTACATGCACAGTTTAAAGTAGAGACTGCTAACTTTTTAAAGAGCTTTCAAACTACACCAATGTAATGGTGTTGTATTTGCTGTATAGTTTTTATTATATAATATCCCATGGATATATTACATTGGCACAAAAGTAACTGCATTGTTTTGCCATTGCCTAATGTCTATGCATACTATTTTTCATGTTTGTTGTGCCCATGTACAATCATTTCATACAAACACACACAGACACAAACACACACACACAATTTAATAGATCACTCCAACAGTATTCTAGAGTAGCTGTACAACCATGTGTGCATTACAGTGTCCTATTGTGCCTTATCTTACAAACTGTCTTGGAGACAATTTATTTTCAATTTATTGTCACAGATCTCAAAAACTGTCTGAGATGCAGGCTATTGAGACTTTGGGCCTAGAGTACTTGAGTTGAATTCAGGCTTTGCCACCTACCACAGCAATCTCATGACTGAGTATATATCCCAAAAACAAAAAATGAAATCAGTATGCAAAGAAATACTGAATACTGATACCGAATACTACAGCACTGCAGCACTATATTTCTATATTCACAATTGTCAAGATATGGAAGCAGCTGTAGCACAAACAGAAGAGTGAATACAGAACATGTAGCCTACTTACACAGGCACAGAAGAGAATGAAATCCTGTCCTTCACGGCAGCGTGGACAAGCCTGGAGGACATTACATAGAGTGAAATAAGCCAGGGCCAGAAAGATATATACTGTATGTTCTCACCCATATATGGAATCATTTAGTTTTTTAGGACTTCTCTCTCAGTTTCTCCATATGAAGATGGGAATGATAATAAAAATATCTCATTGAATTATTAGACCAAAAATAAATTAATACCTGCAAGACATTTGGTATTGTTGTAAATTATATGTTAAATATGGAGTTAAATTCTCTATTATTCTGATATGCATCTCTATATAAATATAGTGGACATTAAAAAGATGCATAATAAATGCTTACTTACTATGATTATACTGCTTTTTCTTAATTTATCAAGTTCAGTCATTGTCTACAAAATGTATTTTATAATAAGGATGTAGCAGTTTTACATCCCAGCATGGTTATGTCATAATTTCTGTTTAAATTAATAAATATTGATTACATCATGTATTCATTTTTTTTATAAGAAAGAGAAAATGAGATAAAAGGAAGAAAAAAGAAAGAAAAGAAGAAAAAAAAAGAGAGAGAAAGAAAGAAAAAAAGAATGATAGAGAGAAAGAAAGAGGACGAGAAAGAGGGAGAACGGGAATCTTGCTCTATTGCCCAGGCTAGAATGCAGTATAAAAATGGGTATTAAAAACCTCTTTTATGCCAATAAATGTGCTTAACAATAGAGACAGGAAGGAATAAGGGAGGAAAATAACAAACTAGCAGCCAACCAATATTTTATTTAAACCTGTGAAATGCTGTGCAATTGCTGAGGAGTGATTTACTTCCATTTTGCAGTCACTTTTAGAACAGGTGTGATGTGATACTGAGAAAAATGTATGTTTTGTGGATTTGGGGTGGAGAGTTCTGTAAACGTTTATTAAGTTTATTTATTCCAGGTCTGAGTTCAAGTACTGGATATCCTTGTTAATTTTCTGTCTCGTTGATCTGTTATATATTTAGAATCGTTAGCTCTTCTTGTTGCATTGATCCTTTTACCATTATATGTAATGTCCTTTTTTGTCTCTTTTGGTCTTTGTTACTTTAATGTCTATTTTATCAGAGATGAGAATTGCAACTCCTGCTTTCTCTCTCTCTATATATATATATATATATATATATTTGGTTGGTAAATTTTCCTACATCCCTTGGTTTTGAGTATTTGTGTATCCTTGCATGTGAGATGGGTCTGGATGCAGCATACCTATGGGTTTTGGCTTTTTATCTAAATTGCCTGCCTGTGTCTTTTGATTGGGCATTTAGTCCATTTAAATTTGGGATTGATATTGATATATATGAGTTTAATACTGCAATTTAATGCTAGCTGGCTGTTTTGCCCATTAGTTGATGTAAATTCTTCATTATGGTGATGCTCTTTACCTTTTGGTATGTTTTTGGAATGGCTGATACTAGTTGTTCCTTTCTACGTTTAATGCTTCTTTCAGAAGCTCTGGTAAAGCAGGCCTGGTGGTGATGAAATCTCTGAGTACTTGCTTGTTCACAAAAAAATTTATTTTTCCTTCACTTATGAAGCTTAGTTTGGCTGGATATGAAATTCCGGTTGAAAGTTCTTTTCTTTAAGGATGTTGAATATTGGCCCCCACTCTCTTCTGGCTTGTAGAGTTTCTGCTGAGAGATCTGCTGTGAGTCTAATAGGCTTCCCTTTGTGGATAACCTGACCTTTCTCTCTGGCTGCCCTTAGTATTTTCTCCTTCATTTCAATCCTGGTGAATCTAATGATTATGTGTCTCGGGGTTGCTCTTCTTGAGGAATATCTTTGTGGTATTCTCTGTATTACTTGGAATTGTGTATTGTCCTGCCTTGCTAGGTTGGGAAAGTTTTTTGGGATAATATCCTGAAGAATATTTTCCAGCTTGAATTCATTCTCTCTGTCACATTCAGGTACACCCATCAAATGTAGATTAGGTCTTTTCACATAGTCCCATATTTCTTGGAGACTTTGCTCATTCCTTTTTAGCCTTTTTTCTCTAACCTTGTCTTCTCATTTTATATTTCATTAAGTTGGTCTTCGACCTCTGATATCCTTTCTTCTGCTTGATCAATTCAAGTGTTTAAACTTGTCCATACTTTGCAAAGTTCTCGTATTGTGTTTTTCAGCTCCATTAATTCAATTATATTACTCTCTAAATTGTCCATTCTCGTTAGCATTTTATCAAGGTTCTTAGTTTCTTTCCATTGGGTTAGAACATGTTCTTTCAGCTCACAGAAGTTTCTTATTATCCACCTTCTAAGCCTGATTCTGTCCATTCATCACACTCTTTCTCCATCAGGCCTTGTTTCATTGCTGATGAGGAGCTGTGATCCCCTGTAGGAGGAGAGACACTTTGATTTTGGGTATTTTCAGCCTTTTTGCGCTGGCTTCTTCCCATCTTTGTGAATTTACCCACCAGTCATCTTTATAATTGCTGACTTTCAGATTGGGTCTCTGAGTGGACGTCCAGCTTGTTGGCGATGAAGTTTTGTCTGTTTCTTAGTTTTCCTTTGGTGGACACCCCTCCCCCACAGAGCTGGATCTTCCCGGGTTCAGCTGTGCTTGCTGTGAAACTCTTAATATTCAGTGCTTCTAATTGCTGTTTTCTCGTGGGCGCACTGCGCTGGCTGAAATAGCAGCATTGAGATTCATGGCTCTTTTCTGCCTGGGAATCTCCTGGTCTGGCTCTCTGCTTCAGTCCCCCATTCAATCAACTGAATGGGCAACTCTGCCTTCTAAGAGCTCCAAACGCCAACTAAAAGGGCACCCAGTCCCGTATACTCCATACTGAGAACCGCCGCACCAGGGCACTGGCAAAACAGCCATGATGGCCAAAAGAGTCATCCTGGCGACCTGTAGGGGCTCCTCTACTGGGAATCTCCTGGTCTGTGGGCAACAAAAATTCATCTAGAAGTGTGGCATCCACTCACTCTCTGAGCTTTCACTGGGAGCTACAATCCTGAGCTGTTGCTAATCGACCATCTTGGATCTCTCTCCCATGTACTCATTTTCTAGGGATATTTGCTAGAGCAAAGTACCACTAACTGCATGGCTTCAAGCAACAGAACTATATTAGCTCATACTTCTGGGGGCTACAGTTCTAAAATCAAGGCATTAACAGGGCTGTGCTCTGACTGAGACCTCTTCCCACATGCTGGTTGATGACTGGCAATTTGGCATTTCTCGGCCTGCAGCTATGCAACTCCAGTCAATGTGTTCGTCATCATGTGATGGCCTCTTTGTGTCTCCTTTCCACCCATTTTGTAAAGACGCTCATCACATTGGATTAGGACCCATCCTCATGACCTCATCTTAACATGATTACAGCTCTAAGGATCCTATTTCCAAATATGGTCACATTCTGATGTATTTTCAAGGTTAGGATTTTAGCATATTTTTTGTGAGAACACAATTCAACTCATGACACAGTATTATGTAAGTATTGTTCATGGCAATAGCAGTAGAAATCTATGCCTCTATGCCTCTACATATTAAAAAAAATCTTTTCTCAATGATACATCAGTTATGGAGTACTTTTAGTCACTTTACTCCAAATAATCCATTGTAGCAAATAATTGGTCACTTCATGTCCTGAATACTTCCTTTCTAGAGCTTTCTATCCTTTTCCAATATTTACCTTTTTTTGTCTAGAACTATCATGTATCTCTCATGCAAAAATTTAGTTCACAATTCTTTCGTGTTAGCATTAATGTTTCGTGTTTTCTGTATCTTACTTTTCCTTGACTTACTTTCAACTTTCATTGAAATTTAAAGATTCAAATATTCTGAATCCTTAAATTTTTGAAAATTCTCTTATTGTTCTATTTACTAGGCATTGTATAGCTTAGCTAGGTATAAAATTCTAAATATTGTTTTCTTCAGAATTTGAAGGTAAGGCTTTGTTTATTATCTAGCATAATATATCTTTCTTTAAAGGCCAATGTTTTTCTAATTCTTGATCTCTTGGATGGAACTGAATGCCTTTCTCTCTGTCTCTATGGTAGTCTTTATAAAGTTAATCCTCTTATACTGTTCCCATTCATAGATATAAATATTTAATATATACTTAATTTAACTTTTCATATTTCTAATTTTAACATTTTTTGTCTTTCATTTGTTCTCTTTTCCTAGCATAATACTCTTATTTTATAGAAACAATGTATTTTCTTAGTATTCTAACTTTAGAGAACTTTAAACATTTTCTTTTCCTTAATGCATTATTTCTGTTCTCTTCATACCCAGTCTTTGCATTTGCCTTAACTGCATTTTGTGTGTGTGTGTTGAAACTGATTGCAAGTGTAAAGCGCTATCTGAACGTTTAGATTTGCACATAGTGTAGTGACAAGCTGATTAGGAGCTCTGAATGTGTGGGTAAGACTTGTTCATTGCTCAGCCTCATTGCAGACTGATCAGCCTGGATGGCAAGCATTTCCTTTTAGGACTCTGAATGGACCTGGGTAAAACTGTGACCACTTAATTTCTCCATAGAATAAGTCTCTAGTCTCTTGTTTGGACATTATGCCTGGGGGTATATGTTCTAGAAACTGAATTGCTCATTCTCTTAGGGGCTGTCTTTGAAATAATATTTAAAAGACCATCCGTTTCTCAGTCCCACATTTTACTTTCTTTTACTATAAAATAAAGCTACCTTCAATTTTCTAGCTGTTTGCATGGGGATTACATGGAGGATGATTAGTATCATTCTGAATACACACAGTCAGGAAATGTACAGAGGAACGTGGCATCTCCATTCATAGATGTTCAGTTGGTGCACACATCATCTCCTCACTTTGCTGTTACCAATACCAACAATTTCTGAGATTTTTCACATGATTTGCTTGGCAAATCAGTTTCCTCCTCTTTCATATCAGTCTAGCAGATATTTTATTTGTTGTTTCATCCTCCCTGCTTAAAAAAATGACTTCTCCATCCATATTTTTTATCATTTTGGTTGCTACGGATTTAGATACTTTTTTTTTTTTTTTTTTGAGACAGAGTTTCGCCCTTGTTACCCAGGCTGGAGTGTAATGGTGTGACCTCGGCTCACCACAACCTCTGCCTCCTGGGTTCAGGCAATTCTCCTGCCTCAGCCTCCTGAGTAGCTGGGATTACAGGCATGTGCCACGGTGCCCAGCTAAGTTTTTGTATTTTTAGTGGAGACGGGGTTTCACCATGTTGACCAGGATGGTCTCGATCTCTCGACCTCGTGATCCGCCCACCTCGGCCTCCCAAAGTGCTGGGATTACAGGTGTGAGCCACTGTAGATAATTTTTTTTTAAACTTCCCCACTATTATCGGAAGAAAAATATGTAAATAAATGTGGTCAGTCCCTCATCATTGATCAGAAGACAATTTGGGGTTCTAATCTCGATGTTCCTTAAGAGTTTTCTGTATATGATTTAGCATGACTGGAATGTCATGTTTAGTGAATGGTGTGAAGGATGGACTTACATATTGTTCAGTTACTCCACATTTACCAGCAGCAGTTATTGAATAATGCTTTACTTTTCCAAAGACGTGAGGTTTCTCCTAAGATCTTAAACTACATGTTGAGTTCTGTTACAGAGCTTTCTTTGTTTCCTTTTTAATAACATTGTTTTCTTTGATATTAAAATTATTCTTATTCATTTTAGAAAATTTCAAAATATATGAAAGTACGACATGAATATACAAACTACCCTCTCTCCACTGCACTTATTTCTTCAAGTATTACAAAGCATATGTGCATAATTTAAACCTTAAAATACGATCTTGCTTATGCTATTGAGCAACCTTCAGTCACTTAACCTTATACAGTGAACACTTTCTTCTTGCATTAATATTTTGCAGTATGATTTATAATTGTTTAAGAGTACTTAATCTTATAGATATTTCATAATTTATTTCTTTAAATAGTTTACTAGCATTGGATATTATGCAAATTTTAAACTGTCTATTTCCACTTCTAAACCCATTCCTCCTCATAAACTGTGGTTCTTGGATACTTGTAAAATAACTTTTTCCCTCTCTGTTTACTAGGAAAGAAAAGCAATATATTGTTGTTAACAATTGTTATTATTGTTGTTATTGTTTTTTTCTAAGATCTAGAACCTTTCTAACTAACTGACCAGTACATGCCATGTCAGAGAACAGATTTGATTTTGGAGCTGTATATGATTTCTACCACCATCTTTTAAGCAGCTGTTGCTATGGGTCCCCTTGCTGCTGGTAGAGCCTGAGCCATAATCTCTGGCCCTTGGCCTTTGCAAGGGCTGCTTTTCCCACCAGCACACTGCCCCTCCATGGACCCTCACCCTCCCCATGGACTCCCACCCTCCTCTTCCCCCATCTTTGTTCACACATCACCATCCAGACAAAGCCTACCCCAGCCACTCTAATCAAATGTCAGCCTCTTGCTCAGTACTCTTAATCTCCTTCTGCTCTGCTTGACTTGTCTTTTTCCACAGCAGTCATGACATGCCAATGCATAATATAATTTGTTTATTATACCTGTTTATAATTATTGCCTCTCCATACCAGAAGGTGACCTTCATGAGGACAGGCATCTTTATTTCAGTCACTGATACCTCTGAGCACCCAGAACAGCTCTTGACAGATGCTCAATAGATCTGTTTTGAATGAATAAAATACATTCTGTTCTTATTCTAAAACACACTTTCTTTGTATTTTTTTATTCAGTAAGCACCAATCGGGCTCCGCGAGGCAGACCCTACACAGGGGATGAACTGATGTGAGTGGCTGACCCGCGCTGTCAGAGAGCTTCCAGTCAGGTGGGGGCGATGCTAGAGGGGTCCAGGGAAGGACTCCGGGGAGAAGAAGCTTGTTCTGTATGCAAATGCATGTAGCGGGAGTGGCTGACTAGTCATGAAGCCTTGCTGGCATTGGGTAGGAGTCACAGGCTCCAGATCAGGGATTGTCTTCTGAATGGAGCCTGCATTGTTCTGGAAGATAGTTGAGATTGGTTGAGGGATTTGAAGTTGTATGATTAAATACACATCCTAAAAGGTCACTTTGAGTCTCTGTGAGGATAAATTGGAAAGCAGGCAGATAAGGGACAGGAAGGCACTTTGTAAAGTATCATGGCAGTGAGGGTGAGAAATGAGAAGGCGAGGGTTCACAGCAGTGCAGACTGAGAGGAGGAGAGTAGTTCATCAACAGTTACACAGTGCAGTGGGTAGGACTTGATGGTGGAAAATTACAGGAAGAAGGAAAAAAGATGTAGGACTTACTACGAGATTTCTGATACTAGTGACAATTTAGATAGGGGCGCTTCTATTTGCATCCAGGAGGTAAGTGCAACTAAGATACTAGTTAACATTGTAATGTGCTTAATCTCAAGACAGAGAGCATATATCCAGGTGGAGCTTTATTGTAAATAGCTCAGAGTGGGGTCTAAAATGTTAATATAACAACCTGGAATGAAAATAAATATTTGGGAATCGCAGCCTGTAGGAGGTGGTTGAAACTATGGATAAATAAAATCACATAAGATATATGTGTATACTGTGAGAAAACATAGGAACTCAGGAGAAATCTAAGGATATCAGCAATTACTTCCCATGTGGGGGAATGTGAAGAAAGATGGGGAAAAACAGACATCCAATGAGAATTAGGACCTGGGAGGAAAAGGACACCAAGAAAGAGGGAAAGAGAAAATCCAAGGAGAAGGACCCTGTGGAAGGAAGGTGTGGCCAGCTGCCAATGGGCTCAGCATCTCACATGGTTTGGATCTGTGTCCTCGCCCAAATCTCGTGTTGATTTGTAATCCTCAGTGTTGGATGAGGGGCCTAGTGGGAGGTGACTGGATCATGGCGGTGGGTTTCCTTCTTACTGCTCTCACGACAGTGAGCGAGCTCTCACGAGATCTGGTTGTTTTGAAGTGTGTAGCAGCTCCCCTTCTCTCTCTTGCTCCTGCTCCAGTCATGTAAGATGTGCCTGTTTTCCTCCCACCATAATTGCAAGTTTCATGAGGCCTCCCAGTCATGCTTCCCATACAGCCTGTGGAACTGTGAGCCCGTTAAACCTGTTTTCTTTATAAATTACCCAGTCTCAGGTAGTTATTTTTAGCAATGAGGGAATGCACTAATACAGCATTGCTTAAATTATCTGTGACTTAGGGAGAATGAATTTCATAAAACATTTTAAATTTAATATGAAGTGACTTGGGCATTCTTAAATCACAAGAAAAAGCAAATAGAACAGGAGAAATCAGGAAGGAGTTTGTGACCCATCTGGTCACCTTGCCTCTATTAAAATAAACGTAAGTTTCAGAAGTGTAAAGTGACCTGCCCGAGACCATACAGGTGGAAGGCTCAGCTTCATGTCCTCTGTCTGCCTACCTGCTACTGGGTTTCTCTTTCTGATTAGGAAACTGCTTCCCGAAACTCATCACACATTCACTTATTATTATTGTACTTTATCGACAAAATGCATCCAGGTTAGTGTAATCACATGTGCTGTTCCTCAGTACCGGAGATCTTCCACGGACTCCTACAGCATCTTGAGGACCAACCATTCCTCTGTCGTCTCTTCCAGTCTGTGGTTTGGA
This sequence comes from Callithrix jacchus, assembly GCF_049354715.1. NCBI lineage: Eukaryota > Metazoa > Chordata > Mammalia > Primates > Cebidae > Callithrix > Callithrix jacchus. Next base: position 112,681,808 of record NC_133515.1, read on the forward strand.
GGTCAGTGCTGAGGCTGCCAGTGAGCGCCAGGGGGTGGAAAAGAAGCTGTGTTGTGGTTGCTTCCAGGCATGGCCTGAATCCAGTTTTAGGTAAGTTTAGAAGAACTGACTTTCCTAACATTCTTGACAAGCTGGAGAAAACTTCAGCGGCTCTTCCTCCTGGATGGCTGTCTCAGCAACGGTGCCTCCGATGGTGTCTGCACAGTCTCTGCAGAAGCGGTGCTGACTGGGCGGTGTTTTCTGTTTTCCATCAGGTGGGGTCCCCGCAGCCTCTTCTGTTTCAAGATCCGTCCTTCACTTAGATACACTCATGTCTGAGTCCATTGCTCTTTCATTTTTTGCTCCTTTGTCCACGGCTGTGCTCTGCTGTTCCACAGGCAACCGTTGTTCAGCTGGGTGTCTCCTCGTTTTGCTGTTGTTTGTTGTTGTTTTGGGTCATTGTGATCCTGGAGGTGGCTGAGTACAACCCTGGCCCCCAAGAGGGAGGGAAGAGTGACCAATGCCCCCCCGAGTTAGGAAAAGTATCTGCAGCAAATATGTGAAGGCGTTTCCGAAAGCAACTTACACACCAAGTATGGCACTGTCATCCCTGGGTCCCACAGGAGCTGACCCGGCTAGCAGAGCTGTGCTCACATCCCACGTTTGCTGGGAAGGGTGGATGCAGGAGTTGCACCTGGCAGGCTCACTGGAGTCTAGCCTGTGACCCTCAGTACCAACCTCCGTCTCAACACCAGAAAGAGCACAGAGGTGCACGCTCCGCTGGGGTGTTTTGATTCCGTTCAAATACTGGTTACCAGATCACCGTCCTTTCTAAGGACACTTTATTTCTACCCTCTTCTGATAAAAGCCATTGCTTTTTTTTTATACAACACTGATTAGAACCTTCTCTAGGTTCCCTTCCTTAACCGACTTCAGTAAAATTATCTCTAAGACTTTCCGCATGGCGAGTGGCATTAACAGCATTTTAGTGACAGTTCTAAACCATTATTAACAAAAGCCTGGAAGAGCACAGCACTCGTTTGAACAATGCAGGAGGTGTAAGGAATTTCAAATTCGAAATGACAAAACACCCCGCACACTCCCTTGTGCTCCTGGATTTTTGCTGCATGACTAGAATGTCAAAATTTCAGCTTCTCATCTGAATATTAATTAGTGTTTAAGACTCATTATGCTGGTTTTAGTGATTTATTTCATTCCGTAATTGGATATTATAATTAGGTTATCTCTATCAGATTTTCAACTTTCCTTTAATAAGAAATTGTTCAATAAATACAGATGTAAATTTATTAAATTATAACACATATGAACTGGGTTATAAGTCTTGTTTTGAGATAATTGAATGATAACCTAATCATGGCATGGTATTTTTGTTGTTATATGAATACATATATTCAAGGTGGTCGGTGTGTCCTAGTGCTATTTTGGGACCTTTGTTAAGTGACATAACTATCTCATGATATTAAATTTGGATCTTCAGAATTCAGAGGAAAATTTGTGGAATGGTACCATATATGCTATGCCGTGTTATTTATAGCATTTCCGAAGAGTGATTTCTCCCTGCAAGGGAATAACTCCTTACAGAAAACAGCATAAAATACTGCAAAGTAAGACAAGTTTCAATGATCGTTCTTTATTTTGTATTTGTATTACTCTGCGATTATAAGTACACGAGTGTCTAAACCATTCGAAAAAGCAGGAAAAGGTAGGCGATACTCAAATATCTGTGCTTCAAGAGAGATTGAATGTGTCTACTTTGCTACACGTTAAGAACAATTTCAGAGTTGGTTACATGAATCACAGAAGAATATTCAGGAATTGTTTTGGTCTGGCTCCCAGAAGGGCTGGTGCTCGGTCACGGCCTTCTAATCCACGTCCCTGGTGCACGTGGCCGAGTGTAGCCTCTGCATGACTCTGGCCCCACTCTGGAGATGCTGCTCTCTGTGTGGGCCCCGGGGGAACACGGAACATTTACATCAGACCTTTAGCGTGGAGAGGAGAAGCCATTTAGATTCGGGAGTGGTTCCTGGAGATTTGGGCCTACTTTCTTGTTAAAGAAATGAATACTGTATTTTCTTAAACATAAATGTGGACATATGGTCGGAAACATGCTCTGAAAATGGGACAGAATATTTGATATCAGGTCTGTCCCAGACAATCTGGGACATATGGGCACTGTACATAGTGAGGATGAATCTGAATTTCGTATTGATTTTCTGCAGCCCAGTGGCCACTCTGTCTTGAGTGTACGCTGAGCTCACTTGTCCACAGAGACTCCCTGAGGCCTGCCTGCCACCTGCCGAGAGCCACCTTAGGCATTGGGGAAAACTGTAAAAAATCAGACAAAACTCCCTACCCTGTATACTCCAGCCCAGCCTCTTTTATTAATGCGAAAATACATAAAATTCAATTGAAATTATTACTTTCTTCATGCAATAGAGGCACTTCATGAGATTTTTTTGTGTCTATACTAAAATTCTCAATCTTGATTTGTGCAGGAAGATACCAGTGAGAATGCAGCTGTGTTCCTCTGGAGCTGAGGAAGGCGGGGAGGAGGAGTGGGAGCACAGCTCCCAAGCCTGAGGCATGGAGCAGCCCTTGCTATGTAGGTGGGCCTGGGACGACCAGGCAGGGAAATACAGCATGAGAAAAAATGTTCAGTTATGGAGTCAATCACTGGAAATGTGACTGAAGAAAGGGGGAAAGTGGGTGGGTGGCCTTAAGTCAAGAGGAAGAGCCCAGCTTTCAGAACCGAGGAAGCCACGCAAGGTGGACCCCACACTGACACAGTGAGGCTTTACCTGCAGCGTCTGGGACAGGCTTTGTCCTCATGTCTGTTGAAGAAAAAAAAGCACAGCCAGGCTCAGAGGCCTCCTCCCAAGTTTGCGGAATTAAGAAGGACAGTGAGACAGACAGACTCTTCCCTCCTTTTGTTTGAATTTGAGACTGAGCCACATGGGCTCTGCAGATTCATCTTGGGAAAGGATTGCTCTGAGACCAGAAACGTCCTGGGTAGAGGTGGCACAGTCGTGGCTGACAGAACTTGGTTAATGTTTTTGCTATTTTAAAATATTTTTAATGTATTTTTCTGACCAAAATTTAATTGATTTTTATATATGGAATTTAAATTCAGCAATTTGCTCACCTAACATTTTAAGTATTATAAACTGGGAATATGATTATAAACAATCATTGAGACTTTATATGCATACATTCATGTCAACAGTAAATAGTAATATTTTGGATTTCTTTTTTCTCATATAAATACCTTCTACTTGTTTTTCTTGGTTTACTATCCTGGATAGAGTTTCGATAAGATGTTAAGAAGACATGGTGATAAGCAGATTGAAAAAGTCTAATTTCTAATCTAAAATGTGAAGCTTTCAGGCCAGGCACATGGCTCACACCTGTAATCCCAGCTCTTTGGGAAGCCAAAGTGGGCAGATCACCTGAGGTCAGGAGTTCAAGACCAGCCTGGCCAACATGGCAAAAGCCCGTCTGTACTAAAAAGTACAAAAATTAGCAGGTCGTGGTGGAGTGCGCCTGTAATCCCAGCTACTCAGGAGGCTGAGGCAGGAGAATTGCTTGAACCTGGGAGGTGGAAGTTGCAGTGAGCTGAGATCGTGCCACTGCACTATAGCTTGGGTGACAGAGTGAGACTCCATCTCAAAAAATAATACAAATAATAAAGCTTCTGTTGATTCACCATTTAGTGTTACAAAAACAAATCCCCAGAGAAATTCAGCTTACAGCTAGACAGCCTCAAACCACGCCCTACTAAAAGAGGAAAAGTCATGCCGATTTGCAGGTAGAAAACCTATTCACCTCAGGCTCTGCAGTTTTACCCAAGATATCTGTATTTTAAAAAATATATATGGAGCATGAAAAAGGCCAGGATATTAATTCTGCAAAGAATCAAAACAAGCATTAGAATCACGCACAGAGTTGATGCAGGTGTTAGAGTCATCAGACCAGGAATATAAAATAACTGTGCTTTTGTTTCTAAAGCGTGGACAATATGCAAGATCACGTGGTTGAATTTGAGCAGGAAACCAAAAAGATTAGAAAGAATCCAGCAAAAATCTTAGACATAAAATGAAAATGCAGTGAGAGCAGTGAGAAATGCTTCCCAGGGGATGGGCTGTAGACTTGAGAGGCTGAGGAAAGAATCTGTGAACTCAAGTATAGATAGGTAGCAATCTCCCAGCCAGAATACAGAGAGAGAAAGGTGTGACCAAGGAGAACAGAACAGCTGAGAATCTCAAGATGCCATTAGAAGGTCTACATACACATAAATGAAATAATGGGACAAAAGACGTATTTTCAGAAGGAACGGTTGAAAAATTTCTAAAACAAATATGGACACCAAACCAGGGATTTGGAAGTTAAGAGAACACCATCAAGGTAATTATTAAAAACAAAAATTTCTGAAAACAGTCATAGACAAATTCACAGTCACAATGGAATATTTAGTCACACTTTTGTTTCTGTTCTAACTGACAAGAAAAAGTTTTTAAAAGCAGTGCTGTACATTCAGTGTGCTGAGTACACAGTGCTCCCCCATGTCAAACTTTTGAAGCCCTAACTCCAAGTGGGACTGTATTTGGAGATGGAGCCTTCAGGAGGTAATTAAGGTTAGAGTAGGTCTTGAGGGTGCTGCTCTCAAGATGGGATTAGTGCCCTCGTAGGAAGAAGAGACAGCAGAGCCCTCTCTTCACTATGGGAGGTTGACCCAAAAAGACAGCTATCTGCAAGAAAGGGAGGAGGCCATCTCCAGACTCTGAGTCTGCTGGCACCTTGATCTTGGACTTCCAGCCTTCCTCCAGAACTGTTAGAAATAAGTGTCTGTTGTTCACATAATCAGGCAGACTATGGTATTTTGTTACAGTAGCCTGAGGTAAGACCGGTAGGAATTTAGAAAATTACCACACAGAGCAATTGTAGAATGCACATGATCTTCAAGTGTTTCTGGAATGTTCATCGAAACATATCATATGTTGAGCTATTACACAGTAGCTCACTCACATTTTATAAAACTGAAGTCCTATAGAAGGATATAGTAACTGTGGTAGAATTAACTTGGGATGTATTTTATTACTAATTTTAGCCTATTTATTCTGTACTCTGTAATTCTCCCATGTATCTTATTCACAGATTTTCTAGTTAACCACAAAATCTAGGATACGTATGGATTCCAAAATGGACAAATATAATTGCTGCCGTTAACACAGAGTTTCTAATATAGTTCCTTTAATCATTAATCGCTGAAAGGACCATCTTTCCCAAATACCCACTGCCCCAACCAAAACATTCTCACACCCTACTAGTTTATTTGATGCTGTATGTTTTTTGAAATAAGCTGACTTTCATGTAAGGAGGGGGATCAGCTTCATCTTAGTTTGTAGCTTCCTTGGTTACATTTCTTCTGGCCCTTGGGAGGCACTGAAATTATTGTGAACTGAGATATCTGACTAGACGACGTGGATTTTGATGGCATTGCTTACATCCACCGAGCATAAGTTAAAGCCTGGGCCAAATACTGTTGGCCAGTGACTGGCAGCAGTTGGTGAATATCCAAGGAGCATTAGAGATGATCTCCAATAGTGCTGAGACACTGGAGGAATGCAGACCATCATCTCCAATAGAGCTGAGACACTGGAGGAATCCTGATTATCATCTCCAATAGAGCTGAGACACTGGAGGAATCCAGACCATCATCTCCAATAGAGCTGAGACACTGGAGGAATCCAGACCATCATCTCCCATAGAGCTGAGACACTGGAGGAATCCTGATTATCATCTCCAATAGAGCTGAGACACTGTAGGAATCCAGACCATCATCTCCAATAGAGCTGAGACACTGGAGGAATCCTGATTATCATCTCCAATAGAGCTGAGACACTGGAGGAATCCAGACCATCATCTCCAATAGAGCTGAGACACTGGAAATATCCAGAATGTGATCTCAATAGCGCAGAAACACTGGAGGACACCAGACCGTAATCTCCAATAGTGCTGAGACACTGGAGGAATGCAGACCATCATCTCCAATAGTGCTGAGACACTGGAGGAACCCTGATTATCATCTCTAATAGAGCTGAGACACTGGAAATATCCAGAATGTGATCTCAATAGTGCTGTGACACTGGAGGAATCCATTTTTGGTGTATCGTTTGCTCTAGTGTATGCACACAGCAAATTTGAGTTCCTGAGCCCTGCTTGGGGCCCACCTCCATTTACACATCACCCCACATTTTCCTCTCTTTTGCTGTATGAGCGAGTTTCTCCCCAGTTGGATATTGTCTGTAATTACATGTCCAACCTCCCCTCATTGATAATAAAAGTGAGAACTGTTGTGAAAGAGGACCTTGCCTTGTAAACTCAACCAGCCACTTCCTCTACACATCCTCCCCCGCCTTCAAATGGAAGGTTGTTGTGTTTCTGGTTTACACTGCGTTAGTGTGGTAGCCACCATACCAACCAGCATCTCTTTGACACTTTGCACCGAAGGGGGTGTGTACTCTTCCTTAGACAACACCCCAGAATAGCCACTCCATTCCTCTTTTGTTTGCGGCCATGCTCAGCTTTCTAATTTGGACTTTCACTTTCTATAGTTCGCACTTTCACCCTCTTTTATCCAAATTGACATTGATAACATGGAGCATCCCAACAGCCTTCAGAACAGAGCAGCCTGAAATTGGGAAGCAGAGCTCAGTCATAAACTTGGTTCCCCCTTCCCCTTCCTCTCTGTTCTGTCTTCCCTCTTCATTAACCAAACTCATTATTTCAAATTTCATCTGCAAGTGGAAAGGCATTTTATAGTCTCTTAGTCAACCATGGCTTGGCATCTAAGAACATAGCATTGCTTCCTCTGTGACTTTGCTTTAGAGCCAGGAGCCAGTCCCCGGCAGGTGCACAGCCAGCCTTGGTGTCATTCTTCCTCAGCACTTCTAAGATGGGCCCATCACGCACACATTCCATAACCTGTCTGTGCTGCTTCTTCTCCAAGATGCCTTAATCTGGATTTGAAGGTCTGTCTCCACCACCCTTCTACAAATTCTGCCAAGATTCTACATTTTCATCACAACAAAGTGTCTGTCTTCACCTGTTTTGTATTGCTACAACAGACTACTCACAACTGGGAAATTTATGAAGAAAATAGGATTGTTAGGTGGATGATTCTGGAGGCTGGGAGGTCAACGAAGCCTGGCACTGCCGTCTGCTAAGCCTTTGGTGAGGCCTACAATCTGCTTCACAAAGAAGGGGAAGGGGAAGCAGGCATGTGTGGGAAGGAACCAGACATGAGAGGCAGCCTTGCTTTATAACAACCTGCTCTCGTGGGGATTAATCCTTTCCCACAGCAACTAACCCAGTCCTCTGAAGAAAGACATTAATCTATGTTAATGATTTCATCACCTCTTACAGGCACTGTGATTGGTTGCACTGATAAATTTCTTTAAATAACTATTTCTAAAAAAAACCCTCTGCTTGGTTTATGTTTTTGTTTTGAGATGGGGGTTCTCACTCCATTGCCCAGTTGGAGTGCAGTGGCATGATCATGGCTCACTGCGGCCTCGACCTCCTGGATCAAGTGATCCTCCTACCGCAGTCTCCTCAGTAGCTAGGACTACAGATGCACAACACCACAGCTGGCTAGCCTTTAATTTTTTTGTAGAGATGGAGACTCCTTGTGTTGCCCAGGCTGGTCTTGAACTTCTGGACTCAAGCAATCTTCCTGCCTCAGGCTCCTAAAACAATGGAAGTTCAGTAAGAGTTTTGACAGGAAAAGCCCACATCTAAACCATAGCAGTGCCCTTACAAACTGTCTTTCTCGTTCAGTTGCTTATCTCAACATGAGCAGTGCTGCTTCTGTTGCTGGCTTAGGTCTTCTCATTGAAGCTGTCATAACATTCACAGATTACCCTGCCCTCTGCAGAGACTATCTTATTTTTGGTCAAAATTATATGTCCTGAAATTTAGAAGTATTTTATGAAACCCCCAAAAACTATCTTCACGTCGATCTTTATAAGTAATCTTGGTTGATTCTCTAACTCCCCAGTTTTCACCAGGGCAGCTAACAGAGAACACAGAGAGAAAGTACCTGCCACAGCCCTGAGTTCCTGGGGCATTCCATCTAGGAAGCATGTCCATGAATACATTGCTTGACACAACTTGGTCTTGCAATCACATGTCAGTACCCAAACCACCTTTACCACTAGGTCTGCAATACCCAGAACATCTCTGAAGCACTCAAGCTCAGTTACCTCTTCGTTAAAGGAGGGAGTGAAGAAAAATTCATCTTCTCAGTCTACTCTTAGTTTAAGTATCTGTGAGGCTAGAAACACTTATTATGCACTAGATAGCACAATATGGTGTGTTATTTGTTTATTTATTATTTATTTAATCATTTTGAGCCAGAGTCTTGCCGTGTCACCCAGGCTGGAGTGCAGTGGCATGATCTCGGCTCACTGCAACCTCTGCTTCCCAGGTTCAAGCGATCCTCCTGCCTCAGCCTCTCAAGTAGCTGGGATTACAGGTGCCCACCACCACGCCCAACTAATTTTTGTATTTTTGGTAGGGACAGGGTTTCGTCATATTGGCCAGACTGATCTTGAACTCCTGACCTCAGGTGATCCACTTGCCTCAACCTCCCAAAGTGCTGGGATTATAGGCGTGAGCTACCATGCTCAGCCAATCCGGTGCATAATTAAACAAAAGTCCCTGACTATTGTCTTCTTCTTACCAGCCACTTCTCCCTTTTGCATTCTATTAAACATAAGCCTGGGATCCACAAAAGGAAAAGTGGGTGAGAATCTAAGAGAGGCAGTACCTCTTAAGGAAGGTTTGGGATGGGAGAAATGTCCCACTCTGCGAACAGTTCTGTTTTTATTGACAACATTTGCCCCCATCCCTATACTATAAACTCCTTAAGGGCAGATTCCCAGATCACGCTCACCGCTGGTACCTCAGAACCTACCTATTATAACCCATAGGAGAAGTAAAAAATATTTGTTGAATGCATGAATTGGTACATCCAGAATTCAAGAGAATTGTCATTCATTAAAAATAAATTTGTTGTCTCCATGGAAACTAATCCTCTTCTCCTATCACTCTTCCTCCTTCAATATTATTACATAAAGTGCATTGCCGCAGTCAGACTGCACTCTCCCTGGTAGCTGACAGCAGTTTTTCAGTTGCAGAATCCCTGCAAGATGATATAAAGGCTCCTCTCACTGTAAGAAGTCTAGTTCCCCTGTAATTTTTTTCCCTTAAAACATATTCTAAAGAAGAGATTTCATGAGCATTGGATTATGATTTCTGACACATAGAATGTAATTATTCTGCACTGACAACTCTCACCATGGGCCTTAAAAAATAAGAAAATATTTCCAACTTTCTAGAAAGTTCAGCCAGTTTGATTCTCTTCTTTGAAGGAGCATTAGTAGAAAAACTAAGAAAAGTCACTGTTAACGCAAGCCAGGAATGCGTTGTTATGTGCCTGGGTGGAGAGCACGGAGCATTTGCTGAGCATCTGATAAATATTAGCTGCTTCCTCCGTCCTACCTGCCTTCTCGAAACCACCAGCAGTCTAGCTAGCAATGTTCCTCCGTTCAGAGAGCTGGAGACCCGGGAAGAATCTGAGAGTCAGTTCATTTGAAGGAAACAGAAATGTTAGTCGCAAGGAGGCCGGACTCAACATCTGCCACTTTACTTTGGATTTCAGACTCTGTGAAAATCGGCTGATAAAAGGTGTATGATTGGTTCAGGGCAAGTTCACTGGCTAATAAAGTTTACTAACCAGCCATGGCTGAATTATAAAAAAGAAGCCCTGGCATGGCTTATTCTCCTGAGACCTCCTTGAAAGACAGATGAATTAGGATATGCTCAGCTATTTGTTTGTGGGCAGTTCTCAACGGTGCCCTTGTGGACTTCAGCTTTTATAAAATAGCCCAGTAAGGTCCATGAAAGCCAAGGGTCACTGAGATGCCTTCTAATTCTGTTCCTAGTTTATTGCCTTTTGAGAAAATAATCTTCATGCTGAAAGAAATGTTAAAGATCACACAATCTAAACCTCTCTCTTTATAGAAGAAGAAACTGAATAATGAGTTCAATGTACTTGCTCTAGTTTACACAGCTGACCTGAGACAGAGGAGAGCTGAATTAAAGACACCTGACTTGTAGCTCCCTGTGGGACCCAGCCTAAGCGCTGCCTTGGGTTCACTGTGAGGGAACCCCATTATGCAGGCAGAGTGTGTCCCACAAATTTGCTTGGAAGCTCATGACTTGGTACTTACGAATGTATTGTCCCATAAGCAACACGTTGAAAATGGCAAATGCATTCCCCCAAGTTCGTGGACAAAAGCTAATTTCCTCTGTCCTGTAGCCACAATTGCATAGACAGGCTGCAGTGCAGGAAGAATGATCAGCAGGATCCTGTGGGGCATGGTATTCTGAAGAATTGCATTTGCCAGAGAGCCAAAGAATTATTAATTCTAAAATGCATTTTCTATCTGTATTTATTCATTCCACAGAAATGTTTTGAGGATCTATTACACGCTGGTCACTCATCTGGGTACCAAATGCAGCAGTGAACAAACGAGGCTGAAATACTGGCCTTTGTAGACGTCCCATTCTAACGTGGTGAGTGGACACAAAACTAAATCACGTCCTATGTAGAATGTAAAAAGTGTTGTGAGGAAGGTAAAACAGGAGAAGGGACACAGATGAACTCACAGAGGAGAAAACGTCATTTTTGAATCAGATGAGGAGCACAGACATCCATCACTGTGAAGGTGTCCGAGCAGTGGCTTTGATATGTGTTGGATGTGTGTCCCCACCCACGTCTCATGCAGAATTGAAATCCCCAGTATTGGAGGCAGAGGCTAGTGGGAGGTGACTGGATAGCTGGGGTGGAGGCTGGGGGGAGGTGACCAGATCGCTGGGGTGGAGGCTGGTGGGAGGTGACCGGATCACTGGGGTGGAGGATGGTGGGGGGTGACCAGATCGCTGGGGTGGAGGCTGGGGGGAGGTGACCAGATCGCTGGGGTGGAGGATGGTGGGAGGTGACCAGATCGCTGGGGTGGAGGCTGGGGGGAGGTGACCAGATCGCTGGGGTGGAGGATGGTGGGAGGTGACTGGATCGCTGGGGTGGAGGCTGGGGGGAGGTGACTGGATTGCTGGGGTGGAGGCTGGTGGGGGGTGACTGGATCGTTGGGGTGGAGGCTGGTGGGAGGTGACTGGATCACTGGGGTGGAGTTCTCTTGGGTGGTTTAGCCCCAACCCCTTGGTGCTGCCCTCCCGATAGTGAGTTCCCACAAGACCTGATTGTTTAAGAATGTGTGGCATCTTCCCTCTCTCTCTTGCACCTGCTCTAGCCATGTGAAGTGCCTGCTCTCTTGACCTTCCACCATGCCTGTGTCTCCTGAGGCGTCCCCAGAAGCCCAGCAGATACCAGCACTGTGCCTCCTGGGTGACCTGGAGGACCATGAGCCAGCTGGATTTCTTTTCTTTATAAATCACCCAGCCTCAGCTATTTCTTTATAGCAATGCCAGAATAGGCTAATACAGAAAATGGGTACTGGAGAGTGAGGTCTTACTCTAAAAATACCTGAAAATGTGGAAGCAGCTTTGGAATTAGGTAATAGGCCCAGGACGGAAGAGTCTGGCAGGCTCAGAAGATGGAAGATGTAGGAAAGTTTGGAACTTCTTAGAGCCTTGTCATGTGGTTGTGACCAAAAGGCTGATAAAAATATGGATAGTGAAGGCTAGGCTGACGAGGTCTCAGATGGAAATTTGGGTCAACTACAGCAAAGGTCATGCATGTTTGCCTTAGCAAAAAGCGGGTCTTCGTTTTGTTCATGCAGTAAGAATCTGTGAAAGGTTTAACTTAAGAGTGATGACCTAGGGTGTCTGGTGGAAGAAATTTCTAAGCAGCACATGTTCAAGGACTGTCGTGGCTGCTTCTAACAGTCTAGCTCGGATGTGGGAGCAAAGAAATAAATTGCAACTTATGTTTAAAAAGGGAATCAGAGTTTAAAACTTAAAAATCTGCATCTTTGCCATGTGACAGAGAAAAAGCTTTTTCAGGAGAGGAATTCAAGCAGATTACAGAGCAACAGCTTGCTAGAAATATCTGCACAACAAAGAAGAAGCGAAATGCTGGTTGCCAAAACAATGGGAAGAAAGTCTCAAAGGCATGTCAGAGACCCAGAGCACCCCCTCCCATCACAGACCCAAAGACCTCAGAGGGAGCTCAAAGGGCCAATTACAGCTTGGGCTACTCCTTCAGAGGGTACAAACTATGAGTCTTGGAAACATCCACACGGTGTTAGGCCTGCAGGTGCAAACAGTGCAAGAGTAAATGAGTCCTGGGAGCCGCCACCTAGATTTCAGAGGGTGCTGGGAAAAGCCTGGGTGTCCAGGCAGAAGCCTGTTCCAGGGACAGCACCCTCATGGAGAACCTTTAATAGGGCAGTGCAGAAGGGAAGTGTGAGGTGAAGCCTCCTCAGAGAGTTCCCAGTGGGCACTGCCTAGTGAAGCTGTAAGGAGGGGGCCACCTTTCTACAGACCCCAGAATGGTATACCTGTGGACAGCTTACACCCTGCACCTGGAAAAGCTGCAGGGACTCAGCTCCAGCCTGTGAGAGCAGCCATGGGGCTGAACCCTGCCCCCAAGAAGAGTCTGGAGGGCTCAGAAGACAGGAAGCTCTCCCACAGGGAAGAGCTGTCAAGGCCTTGGGAGCCCATCCTTTGCACCAGAATGCCTGGATTTGGGACATGGAGTCAAAGGAGATTATTCTGGAGTTTTTTTTTTTTTTTGAGACGGAGTTTCGCTCTTGTTACCCAGGCTGGAGTGCAATGGCGCGATCTCGGCTCACCACAACCTCCGCCTCCTGGGTTCAAGCAATTCTCCTGCCTCAGCCTCCTGAGTAGCTGGGATTACAGGCATGCGCCACCATGCCCAGCTAATTTTTTGTATTTTTAGTAGAGACGGGGTTTCACCATGTTGACCAGGTTGGTCTTGATCTCTTGACCTCGTGATCCACCTGCCTTGGCCTCCCAAAGTGCTGGGATTACAGGCTTGAGCCACTGCGCCCAGCCTATTCTGGAGTTTTAAGATTTAATGACTACCATGCTGAGTTTCAAACATGCATGGGGCCTGTCCCACTTTACTTTTGCTGATTTCTCCCTTTTGGAATGGGAATGTTTATCCAGTGCATGATGGGAGTACTAACTTGTTTTGCATTTTATAGGATCATAGGTGAAAGAGACTTGTATTGTCTCAGATGAGACTTGGGACTTTGGACTGTTGATTTCATGCTTGAATGAGTTAAGACTTTGAGGAACTGTTGGGAAGGCATGATTGTATACTGCAGTGTGTGAAGGACATGAAATTTGGCAGGAACTGGGGCAGAATTATTCAGTTAGGGTCTGTGTCCCCACCCGAATCTCATGTAGAATTGTATTGGAGCTGGGGCCTGGTGGGAGGTGATTGGCCGCTGGGGGTGGATTTCTCATGAATAGCTTAGCCCCATCCTCATGGTGCTGTCCTCATGATACTGAGTGCATTCTTGCAAGATCCGACTGTTTAGAAGTGTGTGGCACCTTCTCCCTCTCTCTTGCCCCTGCTCAGGCCATGTGATGTGCCTCCTCCCACTTCACTCTCTGCAGGTTTGTAAGATTCCTGAGGCCTCCCCAGGAGCCAAGCAGATGACAGCATCATGCTTCCGGTGCAGCCTGCAGAACTGTGAACCAATTAAACCATCTTCTTTATAAATTACCCATTCTTGGCTATCTCTTTCTAACAATAAGAGAAGGGCCTAATACAGACATGAAGGAAGGGTCATGCCGTGTGTACCGGGCACGTGGATATCAGCAGGAAGAGCATGAGAACACAAGCTTGCATTCCGTGAATCCCAGTTGTGTCAATGACTCACTGCTGGAGGAACATGGAGGAGACTGTAGCGCTCGAGGGAACGGAGTGTGTGCGGGAAGATTTGGATGTGAAATCAGAGAGGGAAAAAGAAGCCAGGACATGTGGGATCAACTTCTCTAGCTGTAATGAAAAGAGGAGCCATTTTATAATCTTGAACAGAGTGTAACATGAGATGATGTACGATCTTAAAAGGATGGTTTTGGGTTTTCTGAGGATAGACTTTCTCAACCAAACAGATGAAGGCGGGAAACCCTTCACAAAGCAATTGGAGTAACCGGGTGAGAAAATACGGTAGTTTTTCTAGGCTGATAGTAGCTGTGAAAGGGTAAAGAAAATGTGGCACATATACACCATGGAACACTATGTAGCCATGAAAAATAATGAGTTCATGTCCTTTGCAGGGGCATGGATGAGGCTGGAAACCATCATCCTCAGCAAACTAACACAGGAACGAAAACTAAACACTGCATGTTCTCACTCATAAGTGGGAGTTAAACAATGAGAACATATGGACACAGGGAGGGGAACATCACACACCAGGACCTGTCAGGGGGTGGGGAAAAGGGAAGGGAGAGCATTAAGACAAATACCTAATACATGTGGTGCTTAAAATCTAGATGATAGGTGGATAGATGCTGTAAACCACCATGACACATGTATACCTATGCAATAAACCTGCACATTCAGCACATGTATCCTAGAATTTAAAGTAAAATTTAAAAAGAAAGAAAGAAAAGAAAGAAGGAAAGAAAGAAAAAAAGAGAAAAAGAAAGACAGAAAAGATAGAAAGAAAGAGAAAAAGAAAGAAAGAAAGAAAAAGAAAAAGAAAGAGAAAAGATAGAGAAAGAGAAAGAAAGAAAGAAAAGAAAGACAGGAAAGAAAGGAAGGAAGGAAGGAAGGAAGGAAGGAAGGAAGGAAGGAAGGAAGGAAGGACAAAAGAAGGAAGAAAGAAAGGAAGGAAAGGAAGGAAGGAAGGAGGCAGGCATTGTGTTATAGATCTATTTTCGGCATATTTATAAATATAGATTATAATAAAAAGGAGTTTTGCCTCTGCAATAAGAAAACATGGAGTTGCTGTTTATGGAGGTATGGAGGGCTGCGAAAGGGGCAGACTGTGGAAAAAGAGCTCACTTTGGGTATGTTAATGTCACGTCTGCTACACATCCAAGTAGAGGTGTCATTCTGGCTACTGGGAAATGTGGATACTAAATGTAATCAATTGCTGCAAAAATCTTTTAAAAACCCGATGCGTTTGCTGCAGTCCTTTCAAATAGAGAGTGCCCGTGATGTTCCACCTTTTCCGTGATGACTCACGGTGACCACTGTCTGCATCTGAGGTGTAGGAGGTCTTCAGGCGCTTTCGTTACACTGAGCGCTCTTCATTCCGCAGAGGGAGGATTACTGTAATTTTTAAGACACTGAATCACCGTTCATCTTTATTATTATTTGCTGCTCATGGTCACATGCTGGTGCTGCCAGACATGTCCCACTGGAAATCCAGAGCAATATTTTCAAGTGAGGACTAAAAGCAAAACAAAACAATAGGAGTCCAACCGTCAGGCACAATAATGTTCTGCATTTGTAAAGAGAACAGTTTTCCAATAAGAGACTGAGCAGAATGGTCAGAGAGGTCCAGGAAAATAGAATGAGTGTGTCATCCTTGAAGGAGGAAAGTGTCACATGCCGGGAAGAGCTCGTATGAGCGGAGAAGCGCAGGGCCCTTGGCAATCCAGAAGTCACTGCTGATGTCTGCTGGAACCCCTTCCTTCCTGGCATCACAGAGTAACAATTTTCTAAATGGTAGAGATAGGCACACAAGGAATTCCAAATTAGAGTCATAAGGACTTTCCATGGAAAAAAGAAAGACCTCACCAGGACCAGCCAAAATTCTCCACCAGTCAAAACTCTTTCAGTGTAAATTCCACTAAAATTCCGAGGAGGTCAGCTGTAGGCTCCCTGTAGACGACAGCCAGAGTGCCTAATTTCCACCTGTATTAAGGGAATGCTGGATATTTTGAACCGTAACCTGAAAGGTCATCGGTGCCGATCCTTTTTCTCACAATCCTAGACCCCAGGCACAATATTACATTTTTTTCTTTTTTGTCGTCTTTTCCCGGATGTTTCAGATCCTCCTGGCATGGCCTTTAGGCATCACGGTAACAATAATAAAAGTTGTTTATTGCTGTGACAGCTCAGTGATTTCAAGCGGTACATTAATTTGCAGCCCACCTCCTTGAGGCTGGGAAAGTTCAATGACGTGCTGGAGATCAGCACGTCAGGCTGGTCACCCAAGGGCTCCCTGTCCTTGTTCTGACTTCTTCAGGCTTTTTTTTTTTTTTTGAGACGGAGTTTCACTCTTGTTACCCAGGCTGGAGTGCAATGGCGCAATCTCTGCTCACCGCAACCTCCGCCTCCTGGGTTCAGGCAATTCTCCTGCCTCAGCCTCCTGAGTAGCTGGGATTACAGGCACACGCCACCATGCCCAGCTAATTTTTTTGTATTTTTAGTAGAGACGGGGTTTCACCATGTTGACCAGGATGGTCTCGATCTCTTGACCTCATGATCCACCCACCTCAGCCTCCCAAAGTGCTGGGATTACAGGCTTGAGCCACCGTGCCCTGGCCCCTTCTTCAGGCTTTTTTGCCTATTTTTCCACTCTCCTGTTCCCCATTTCCTTCTTCCTTATTCTTTGCATCTAATGCTCATTTTTCTACTTAACCTGTAGTGGGGAAGCACAGGTAAGACATCAATTGCCTATTTAAGTTGCGAGCCACACCTCATCAATGGCTTTTGTCTACTCAACCTCCCCTCCCAGGTATTTCAATGTGACTGTCTTCCGATCCTGTCCTCATTTTCTGACCAATTACCTACTCAACATCTCTATTTCAGTGTCCCAGAGTTGCGTCAAACTCAAACCCCAAACTGATCACGTGGCCTTCTCTCTTGAACACTTCTCCTGCCGTGTTTCCCACCTTCAGGGAGTGTTAGCTGCACAGGCTGGAGATGGAGGAGTCACCTTTGCAGTCTCTCTCCTGCTGTATTGATTCAGTCTTCGCTTTCCATTCACTTCACTTTCTTTGTGTGTCTCTTCACATCTGCTTCTCTCCACGTACACAACCTCTGTCCTAGTCAGAGAGTGTCATCTGTTACCTGGGCCTCTGGACTGGGCCCCTGGGGGCTCCTCCAGTCCAATCTCCACACTGAAGCCACAGCAGCCTCAGTAAGATCAAAGTCCCATTGTTCCATCCCTCACTTCAACTGTTAGGACTGCTCTTGTCTTACATAAGGACCGAAATCTTCAGTAAGGGCTGGACAGTTATTATGGTCTGTGTGTTTCCAGCTCTGTCTCTAACTCTTTTCTTTAAAGAAGACTCCAGGCCTCGTGTGAGAATGCGACGTGAGCCTGGTGAGACACTCAAGAGAAGACCCAGCTAACTCAAGCCCAAACTCCTGACCCAGGACAATGCAAGATCACAAATGTGTGTGTTTAGGCTGCTAACTGTTGATAATTTGTAAACAGCAGTAGAGACTCGATGTGAAAACCTCTACGTGGCTCTCGCCAGAATATCGGCTTTCAGTCTTTGCTGGAGTTGCAGACACGCAATATTCAGGAAGGATTCTGGGGGTGTGGGAGGAGGGGAGGATTTGCCTGCTTCTTGTTTAAATTTAATTCATTCCAAACATATATTTAAAGTATTTATTGAGTGGTTACTAAGTATCACGCATTATTACAGACTCCTGAAATATAGCTGTGAGCAAAACAGAGATCCCAGCATTGTCAAAACTTACACCATGACCAAAAGAGATGGATCACAAATTAGAAACATATTTTTAAAAATAAGTTACATAATAGGGAACCAGGTTTTAAGTGTAGGGATAACAAAAAACAGCAGGGAAAGGAGCATCAACAGGGAAATGGGATCAGGTGTTGTAGGTTGGATAACAAAGTATAATTTTAAATAGGGTGGTCAGAGCAGGCCCAGTTGAGAAGGTGACATTTGAGTATACTCTTGAGTGAAGTTTGTGTGCAGATTCTAGGGAAAGAGCATGCTAAGCAGACAGACTATGTTTTGCAAAGACTCTGAGGTGGGAGCGTGGCTGGAGTGTCACACAACAGAAGGAGGCCCATATATCTGCAGTGAAGCCACGGTTGAGGGGTCAACGTGCATGTATATTTAGCTTCACGGACCACGTAGGGCCCTCGAGGTCACTGCAAGGATTGGAGCTCTTCCTCTAAGTGAAAGAAAGAAACGTTTCCGGATTTTTCAGAAGATGAGGGACATGCTCTCACAGATCACTGTCGTTTCTCTGCTGAGCATGGACACTAGGGGAAGGTGACTGTCCTGGAAGCCGGTGATGATGCGGGAAGGTGACTGTCCTGGAAGCCGGTGATGATGCGGGAAGAGGCCACGGCTCTGCTGCTTTGGTGCAAGAGAAGTGACTGGTTTCTAAAAGTTTAATCATCGCACTGCTGCTTTTTACAGGTAGCTGATCTGCCATTGCCTGAGACCCTGGGGACTCAGAGGCATAAATTAATTTTTCTTCTTTGCGAATGCTGCTTGGAAGTTAGTTTCTCAGGTAAGATTCTGCATTTACTCACCTTAAATCTGCTTTCCAGCTAATGTATTTACCTTCTCTAACCCTGGGCAGAACAAACTCGTGACCTGCGGACAGCTAACACGGGTTTGTTCTGCCCAGGGCTGGTGCAGTAACGTGCTCTGCAGGCTAAAGGCCAGTGATTGTGAAATGCAGAGTGAACCGTAACTGCGCTGGGGCCACACAGATGTGTGCAGTCCCAGGCTCAGGGTGACAGACGGTCACGAACTGTGGTCTCCTCTCTTCTGCCCCTGGAACTGTGTGCTTATGCCTGTTTAAAAAGACCCTTTAGGTTTATTGTGTGATATTTTAGGCAGAAGCAACAGATACGTATATTCGATTGATTTACTTATTTATTCTGCTAAGAGCATCCTGCTGTTTTAATTTTTTGAAGAATGATTAATACTAAATTTTAGCAAATAAATTTTCCTCACCATATGACTTTTTAAATTTAAAAATTATTTTGGTTAATTATTTTATTTGATTTGTAAATGTTTAGACAAGATCATATCCCTAGAAAATAGCCAACTTGACGTTAGTGTCTGTGTGAGTCAGTGTTCTCCAGAGGGAAAGAACTGATAAAATAGATGGATATATGAAGGGGAGTTTATTAGGAGAATTGACTCACATGATCACAATAGGCCATCTGCAAGCTGAGGAGCAAGGAAGCCAGTCCGAGTCCCAAAACCTCAAAACTAAGAAAGTCAACAGTGCAGCCTTCAGTCTGTGGGAAATGCCTCAGAGCCCCTGGTGTAAGTCCAGGAGTCCAAAATCTGAAGAACTTGGAGTCCGATGTTGGAGGGCGGGAAGCATCCAGCACAGCAGAAATCTGGAGGCCAGTCTAGTCCTTCCTCGTTCCTCTGCCTGCTTTGTCCTAGCCATGCTGGCAGCTGCCAAGATGCTGCCCACCCAGACTGAGGGTGGGTCTGCCTCTCCCAGTCCACGGACTCAAATGTGAACCTCCTTTGTCAACACCCTCACAGACACACCGGGAACAAGACTCTGCATCTTTCAGTGAAATTGAGCTGCCTTCAATATTAACCATCACAGTTTCTGACACATAAACACACACACAGAAGCATGTTGCTAGACCTTTTGCTAACATTTTATTTAAAATGTCTTATGTATTATCCTTAGCAAAATTGGGTCTTTTCATTCTGCTCTTTCCAAGGTGTTTGTTGTTGTTACTTTATTTTGTTTTTAATCAAGGATTTGGTCGCTTCAACAGTGATCTGAAGTAATTGTCCCTTTTATATGCTCCGGAATGGTTTGGGTACATTTGAGATTATTTACTTCTTGCAAGTTGAGTATAACTCACCTGTAAAACATTTGACCCTGGAGTTTCTTTGTGGAAAGATACTTAGTGATTCAATTTTGTAATGGTTATAGGACTATTTAACTTTTCTGCTTCAATTTGAACCAATTTTGGAAAATTATGTTTCTCTAGGAGTTTAAATATTTCATTGAAGTTCTTAAATTTATTGGCATAGAGTTGTTCATAATAACTTCTCACCTCTGATTCTCCTTAGATTTAGTTGTTACACACATTTTATCACTTACAGTACTATTTTTCTGTGCCTTATTTCTCTTTTCTTCACCAAAAATTATCTTAATTTATTTTTATTTTTTAGCTTTAAGATCATAATAATCTCTATTACAGATTTTTTTAACTGTGGTAATATTTGTTCATATCTTTAGTTCCTTTCTTTATCCTTTCTTTGTGTTTTTTTCCCTATCATTTTTGCTTTAATTTAGAAAATTAGTCCAACAATCTTAAGTCTTTCTTCTTTTCCAACATTAGCATTTAAGACTACAACTTTCCACATGAACACTGCTTGGCCTGCAATCCCTGGACAGCCTCTGAGTTTGCTTTCTGTCTGTCCCATGTGTCCTGTGAGGCCATGACCACCAAGACCCCAGGTCCCCCACTCAGTATGTAAGAGTGTCTGTCTCTGAGTTACAGGTCTGTTTATCGAGGTTTTAGTTTTTGCATATTTCTTACTCATTTGCCAGCTCATTGACAAGTGAAAGAGGAGCTTTAAAATACATATTTGAGGCTTCTGATTGATTGTGGTGTTGGTCTCATCAGTCAAGGTTGTAACCACATAGTCGCTGAGGGTGGTTTTCTGCCTGCACCTTTACCATTTGGGAAGCTGGACCCACTTGGCATTGTTTTCACAAAAAAAAAAAGAGAAGGACCTCCTCTCTCCCTCTGAGTGCTCACCAGCGACCCCAGCTACATGTAAAGTAGCATCATAAGAGCCCAAAAGTGGACAAGACGTGAATTTTATAAAAAAGAATCTGTCCCATGAACATTGGTGAATGAAAACAGATGGGAGAAAGGCAGAAACAAAGGCAGTAGTCCCTGGTGTTAACTGTGTGTTTTCATTCCAGATGTTTGTGAATCTGTCTTCACCCAGCCAAGATGTGATGCTGCATTTGGGTAGCAAGACAACAGCAAGAGCAACAGTAGCAATAACGATTCCATTGAAGGCCAAGTCCTGCAGCTGGGTATGAGGTGTTTTTTATATGTGTTAGTCCATTCTCATGCTGCTATGAAGAACTACCAGAGACTGGGCAATTCATAAAGAAAAGAGTCTTAATGGACTCACATTTCTGCATGCCTGGGGAGGCCTCAGGAAACTTACAATCGCTACTTCACAGGGCAGCAGGACAGAGAATGAGTGCAAGCAGAGGAATGACAGATGCTTATAAAACCATTAGATCTCATGAGACTCACTCTTTATCATGAGAACAGCATGGGAGAAGCACCCCTGTGATTCAATGATCTCTACATGGTCCCGCCCTTGACACGTGGAGATTATGGGGATTACAATTCAAGGTGGAATTTGGGTGGGGACACAGAGCCAAACTATGTAAGTCTGCCCCTGCCCCTGTCAAATCTTATGTTCTCACATTTCAAAACACAGTTATGTCCTTCCAACAGTCCCCTAAAGTCTTAACACATTTCAACATTAACCCAAAAGTCCAAGTCCAAAGTTTCATCTAAGACAAGGCAAATTCCTTCCGACTATGAGCCTGTAAAATCAAAAGAAAGTTGGTTACTTCCTAGATATATTGGGGATTCAGGCATTGGGTAAATACACCTATTCCAAGTGGGAGAAATCAGCCAAAACACAGGGCAGTCATTAAACCATAAAGTTTCAAAATGATCTTCGACTCCATATTTCACATCCAGGTCACACTGATTCACAGGGTGGGCTCCTGTGACCTCAGACTATTCCACATCTGTGGCTTTGCAGGGTACAGCCACTTTCCCAGCTGCTTTCATGAGCTGGTGTTGACTGTCTGTGGCTTTTCTGGGACCACAGTCCAAGTTGTCCATGGATCTACCATTCTGGGAACTGGGGAATGCAGTGGCCTTCTTCTCACAGCTCTACTAGGCACTCTTGGTACCAATTAACTGTATAAGTCTGTTCTCGCACCGCTATGAAGAGATACTCGAGAATGGGTAATTTATAAGGAAAACAGGTTTAATTGACTG
This sequence comes from Callithrix jacchus, assembly GCF_049354715.1. Taxonomy (NCBI): domain Eukaryota; kingdom Metazoa; phylum Chordata; class Mammalia; order Primates; family Cebidae; genus Callithrix; species Callithrix jacchus. Next base: position 112,703,842 of record NC_133515.1, read on the forward strand.
ACAGTTCTGCATGGCTGAGGAGGCCTCAGAAAGGCACCTCTTCATGGGGCATCAGGAGAGAGAATGAGTGCAGCCAGAAAAATTGCTAGATGCTTATGAAACCATCAGCTCTCATGAGTACTCACTCATTATAATGAGAACTGCAGGAGGGAGAATGCCCCCATGATTCAGTTACTTCCACCTGGTCCTGCCCTTGGCATTAGTGGATTATGGAGATTACACTTCAAGATAAGATCTGGGTGGGGACACAGAGCCAAACCATATGAGCACATAGTACAGCTATTTTTCTCAATACAAGGAAGGACATATCCTTTGCTTTTTAAAGGTCTTGGGGAGTTTACGAGTGTTTTAAGGTTATGAATGTGCTTTGAAACGTCTATTTTTAGGACAACTCTGAGGCAATCAGAAGTTAATATTATTAACAAGTTCTAAAGGAAAAAAAAAAAGCAAGGATAGAGACATGAAGTGACTTTTCCACGATCATACAGCTAACTGGCAAAGGTGACCTTCAGAGATCTGAGTCTTGTTCACTTTTCTACACAGCAAATCACCTGGGACCTTTTTACATCATGGTTAGATGCACATAGTTTCTATCTGTCTATGGTCATAGCAGTGGACACAGTCTCAGTGTTACGCTTGTTTCTGATATGGCTATCTGGTGACAGTACCACTCATTCCACTGTGATTGGAGGTGGTGCACCTTGGTGGATGAAGAATGGACCACAGCAGACAGGTGGCCACTGCCTCATCACCCTGGTAAGGATTCGGTCTTTATCCTAAAAGTGAGCAACAAGAAGCCAGCAAAGGCTTCGGGTTGGACTGCATGTTAGTGTACATTCAAATATCATTCTGATTTCTGTGTGCAGAATGGCCTGAAGGCCATGGGAGCCCTTAGGAGGGTGTTTGCAGGGGTCCCAGTGAAAGACTTTAGCTAGGTAGCGGCAGTGGAGATGGAGGAAAAAAGAAAGCTCTGAGAAATATTCTGCTGAAAAAGTGATTGAGGGGTTGTAGGAACTGAGGAAGAGAGGACTCAGGAGAGACACTTGATTTCTGCTTCACACAGTGGGGGATGATGGTGGCATCCTCTGAGTTAAAGAATGGGCAGATAACGGCAGAAGGACCACTGATGGCTTCTGAAAAAACAGATTTGCCCCCACCTCCCACCCTGTCTGACCTAGTGGGTGTGGGCCACATGGCACCTGGATGGGCCTGGAAGCCTGAATTTCCGATGCATTCCAGGTGACACTGAGTTGCTGGCCTGACAACCAGATTTTGAGCAGCACTGCAGAAGAGGACCGGCTTTTAGGGGAAAAGTCTCAAGTTCCATTTTAGTCATGTGAAATGTAATATAATTATACTCCCCTCCCCCTAGTTTTACTCTGAAATTGGTGGGCATCTCCCACCCCTTCTGTTTCCCTTTTGGGAGAGGCACCGTTTTTAGTGGAAAGTGCGTGGTGAGTGGTAAGGAGAGCCCTTGCCAGGTGGACTGGGTAGCGGGCATCTGGCTGCTTTTGTGTCCCACGCTCCTTCCCACCAAGCACACTGCCTCCAATCTTAACAGAATCACTGGCTCTGGCAAGAGCGCCCGTTATCAAGAACTAACTCCATACGGAGACTGAAGCCTGAGCTCTAATACCAGCTCTTTCACTTTCTCTCAAGGTGACTTTACACTAGTTAGATAACCTTCGTAAATATCAGTTTTTAGATGTGTAGAATGCCTATAACCATGACATTTACCTCTCAGGGTTGCTGTGGGCAGAGGGTGGACAATGGGTGTATGGGAGAGTCTACTGTAAATATTGGTTACCATCTGTCTACCATCTGTGCCAAGGTGCGCCTGCTAGCCTCTGTTGTGCATCACAGAATTACCTGTGCATTCTGGTGTGGAAGCCTCCTAAGGGCAGTGTACTCACACCTGTCCACAGGTGGAGCTGACTCAGGCTTTCTCATTTTAGGAGATTGTGCAACAAATATGAATTTCATTGACCAAAACATAAAGTCTCTTAACACATTTAGTTCATGTTCTCATTTATTCATTTCCAATCCTTCTCTAGACTTTAAGGAACAAGATGTTTTCATTCAGTTCTAGAACGTTAATACTGCCTTGGAATTATCCTCATTTGAAGAGCAGCACAGGAGGTCAGCCTCCTGTTGGCAACCCTACCTATTTTCAATGGCTCCAAAGTCTAATGTTCAAAGTGTTACATAAAGCTGACATTTTACCTTAATATTTATCCTTGCAGCAATATATATTCACATGTGTGCAAAATCGCGTCAAGTGTGACCGGTTTTAACGGCTTTACTGGCTCTGGTTTTTGTATCTTTTCACATCTGATATTTTGTCTGGGTCTACGGTTCACCTGAAATACTGATTGTAATTCTGGGATCCTTCCAGTTGATCACATTTGATTTCTGACATTGCAAACAGTTCTTTCATTTGATCCAAGGTCTAATACAGGGAAGTATGACAAAATTCTGAAAGACTTGGAAAAGATTGTGCTACCCATCTGAATTGTCACCACCTTTCAAATGTCAGGAGGCTGAAATACTGTTTTCCCAGTAATCAGAAGACTACTGTTGACACGGGGCTTACTTTAAACTCCAGGGCTAGGTGAAAAGCCTTGTTACTTGCTTAGGACTTTAGCCAAGCCAAGGGAAAGTGAAATTGACATAGAATACAGTTACGTTCCCACAAAACCTGCCAATGGACATTTATAGCAGCTTTGTTCATCGTTTCTAAAACTCAGAAGCAACCAAGCTGTCCTTCAGTGGGGGAAGAAACAAACCATGTGTTCATGCAGACAAGGCAATGTCATTCCGCACTGACAGGAAACGAGCTGTCAAGCCATGAAATGCCATGGAGGATCCTAAGATGCCTGTTACCAAGCCAAAGCCCAGCTAAGAAAGCTACAATCCCGCGTGATTCCAGCTGTGCGACGTTGTGGGAAAGGCCAAACTATGGAGACAGTAGAGCACTCAGTGTTTGCTTTGGGTTGAGTTAAGGGCTAAGAATGTTTAGGAGAGTGAAAATAGTCAGCATGACACTACAACGGTGGATACGTGTATTCGTGTGTTCTCACGCTGCTAATACAGGCGTACCCAAAACTGGGCAATTCGCAAAGGAAAAAGGTTTAATGGACTCCCAGTTCCACATGGTTTGGGAGGCCTCGCAATCATGGTGAAAGGGGAATGAGAAAAGACATCTTACATGGGAGCAGGTTTGTGCAGGGGAACTCCCCTTTATAAAACCATCGGATCTTGTGAGACTTACTATCACGAGAACAGCATAGGAAAGAACTGCCCCCATGATTCAGCTGGGTCCCTTCCATGACATGTGGGAATTATAGGAGCTACAATTCAAGATGGGATTTCCGTAGGGACACAGCAAAACATGTCAGTGCATACTGTCACCGTACGTTTATCTAAATCCACAGAATGTACAACCCCAAAATTTGGTAGGGGTACAACCAAACATGTCAGTACATACATGTCACCATACATTTGTCTAAACCCACAAAATGTACAACACCAAAAATGAACCCTAATGTGAACTTGGGACTCTGTTAGTTTGGGTTCACGGCAGCAGCAAGTGTGCCTTGGGGTACTGGACATGCTGATGATGGGGAGGGGAAGGAAGTATATGGGCTATATCTGTATCTGCTTCTCCATTTTGCTGTTAACCTAAAACTACTCAAAAAAGTACAGTTTTTTTTTTAATAAAAAATGATAGAATGTCTTTTTGGAGAGTCGCTTCTAATAAATAGCCTACTGCCAATTGTGCATGCAAGATGATAAATATGGCAGGTGGCACTGAGCTGTAAGGTGCACCACATGATATGGTTTTGCTTTTCCTTTATAGGAATGACAGACCCCAACATTGATAGGTAGAATTATTTAAATAATTTGCAAACTAGTCTGGATCACATACATCTCAGGAGCATGAAAATTTAGTTCCGGCAGTAATGAGAATTTCTTTGCCAGTGAGTACCTACTACCTACATAAAGTCAAGCCACATACAGTATTGTCATGCGTGCGTGAGAGAGAGTTCTCTTTTGTCTGACTTCCTTTTACATGTATTATTAGCACAGTGCCTTTCTTCATGAGAAGTTCCATGACTGAAAGTGTTTATCACCCTGTATTTCCCCGGCCACCTGTCCCATCTCTGCACTGCGGGTCTTCTCCCCACTTCGCATTCCTTTGTCGTTCTTCCCTTTCTTTTTGCCCTTTGGATTTTCCAGATGGCACGTCTAGCACTTCCTTTAGTATTTTAAGCGGACCCTCGCATGCCGCATTGCTTCCTAGTGCACTGTCTTTTATAACAGAGTTAAAAATAGTTTAAAAGCGGAGTAGAAGCCACGGGATTGGGCCAAATCCAAAGCCTCTAAACTCACGGGAGCTCAGTTGTTGCTTTAAATTTTGATTTTCACGTTTGTGTGTGGCTCGGACCTCTGCGAAACGACAAGTCGGAGTCGAACCCCTGATAATGAGCGCAAGACAGATCTTGGCGCATAAACCTGGTAAACTTCATTCACTCTTGAGCCTGAAACCCACCCTGTCCTTAATGATTTGTCTGTAATTACCTGGGGATTTCTGTTTGTTTGTTTTCTTCTTTCCCACGGTCTCTGATCACCAAGTCAGCTGATACTTAACAAATAGTTTGATACAGAAATGGACAATTTTCTTCACAAAAAGTACTTAACTTTGCTCCCCTCTCTTCCCCCGTAATTAATCCTTCCTCAAATTTTTTGCATTTTTTGATAAACAAAAAACGACGTGATGGAGAAGCCATGTTCCTGCTTCTTTGTTTTGCCTTTGTCTGTTCGGGTTTGATGTAGAGACAGCAACACGACTCTAGTATCTAATGATTTGCGTGGCTATGCCCTGTCACTACCTTCCTATTTACAGACTGGCCCTTTTAACTGCTTTTCTTTTGTTACAGTTTCATTAATTTTGGTCAATAATTGTGAATATTCTTCTTAAATAAACTTTATTTTTCTAAAGTGGTTCTCACAAAGCTTCTTTTGTTTTATTTCCTATACAAACTGCCACAACTAAAGTACAGTATATTTAGTTTAATTTTTTATATTTCAGAATTATTCTCACTCAGTGAACTCATGTGCTTCTCCTAGGTTGCTTTAATTATTGTCCTTTGAGTACTAGTTCTTACAGAACCAATGTTTTGTGTGTGTGTGTGTGTATGTGCACCTATTTCATCTGCTCTGTGTCCTCCTCTCCTTTAGAACTGTTTTGGGAAGCTCATTGATACACACATTACTGTAATTCTTAAGTGCTCTCCCATACATAGTGGTGATAAAAGTCTAGGTCTGCAGTCTGCCATCTGTGATTCAGAAGGTCCAAAACCTGGAAAACCATGTTTTGAGTATTTGTTTAGTTACTCATTTGGAGGCAAACCTGCCCTGCCCTAAAGTTATAAGACAGCCAGGCCCGCCCCGCAGGTAAGCACCACTGTCCTTATTTAAGCTTCTTCTTCTGGCTGTCCGCACAGTTTAGTGCAGCAATAGGGGCTGTTTGATCACCAGAAGCTGTCTTAGACCTCCAAGGATGTCATCATGTATAGCACGTGTCCTATCACTTTTCTGAATTTGACATACATCCGATACAAAGGGTTTGGGGCACGGGTTTATTGGTCTGTATTTTGAAGTAAAATTAAATTTGAGATTTTTCTGGGCTGTGATACTGTTTAATTCACTAGTTTCAGTATAAATGGTGAATTGTAACCATTTAGCCAAGGCCAAAATCATTTATTGAGCTGTGATAAAATCCTGACCTTAGTTTTTCACCATTTCAAAAGCATAAGATGATTTCAGAAATTGGGAAATTCTAAAATAATTGAATATTCACTAAAGAATATTTCCCCCATGAATATCAACCGTCAGACCTCTATTCACATTAGACAGTGGTTGGTGCCAGAGGGACCTGAATTCCATTTGAGTCCCGGGGGGGGGAAGTCATCATTCCAGAAACAACTGAGCATTCTGAGTGGGAAAACAAAGCGGAAAACATTTGCCCAAGTGTTCAAAATTCTATTTGATCATTGTTTCAGGATGACATATGTAGGGCTAGCCCTGTGTAAAACTGTGAAGGGGAAAAAGTTCACTCTGATTCCCGCTCCCGGGTATCTGTCTGAGCAGGCCTCTGAAGCCCCATCCTGCTCACAGAGTAATTTAATGTTTGCTAGCTAGTGGTGACTCAGTCCTAAGGTTCATCACCTAATGATGACGTTAGCCTAGGGTGACATTCCATCTAGGGACATTGACAGTATAAAAGGTGGCACCTGGATTTCAAAAATGAAATCCTCAAAGAATGAATCTAGAATTGTGGAAAGACCAAAGTTGGGATGGGCACACAGGGAAGAACTTAGGTGTGACGAACTTTCAGATGATCCTGGTGGGCGGCTTCCTCCCCTTCTCACCAGATTGTCCCTCTGTACTTTGGGTATAGACTTAATTTCTCCTGATCTGTTTTTCCTTTCCAATAGGCTGTACTTTGAAAAGATGGGCAGAAAAAAAAATGGCTTACAGCAGAGTTTAATTGGCCCTGAAATCCAGGGTATAGGAGATTGGATGCGGTCTCTGTCCCAAGGTTAAAACATTACCCTGAAAATCCATCTTTCACAGAAGCCCTGCATTTGTGCTACTTCTAAGATACATAATTAGAGAAAGAGGAGGTGCGTAATGGTGGTCCAGGTGAATATTTGATTTCTGTCACTTTTAATGTTCATTTTCATTTGTCTTTCACATGCTAACAGTTTGCCATCTGTATAGGAATAGCTGTGGTCCAACCCAGCGCCAGGGTTCGCTGACAAGCTGGAGAGCCATCGCGAATCGCTGGGGTGTTGATGGCTTTAGAGAAAAGGGCAGCAAGTACACGAATGCAGAGAAGGGATTTGGGTTGGGATTAATCGGTTTGAAAATGGTATCCTTCACCTAGTTTGAGCATGTTTAAATAATTCCTTTATAAATGTATAATTATTTGTAATTAGAATGTTCAATTATTGGGAAATAGAGGACATTTAGTATCACTTTGCTTCAGTGATGTTCTGTAGGCAGCTATGAGAGTCTCATGCTTCTAAATTGTTTTCATCTACACAGTAGATTCGTATCATATGCATGATTAACTCGCAGGCATTCATGTATCATCCTCTATTTCGTAAAAGAGAGAGACGGGAAATAATTTGAATAACATAAGCACCTCAGCCAGTCATTGGTCCCAGTGAGCACGTGGCTCGAATGAAGCATCAGACAGCAGGAGCCTCAGCCTCGGAACAGCGCGGGCATCCTTCAGCCAGCAAGGAGCTCGGAAATGAACTCAACCCTGAGTCCCTAGAAGTGACGCAGCCCTGTGGACACCCCAATTGTGCAACAAGTAGAATTAACAAAGCATGTTTAAAATAGAGAAATTGGAAAAAACCCATGAATGCCATTCCTGCAATATTTCATATTGAGAATAATGCATACAAATTTCGCTGTTTGCATGCACCTCAATGGGACTGTTTCCTACAAGTAAGCAAGAATTCCATAGTCATTTTCCATAAAGGTGCATAGTTCATAATTGCACATATTTATTATGCTTCAAAAATGGCAAATATTTTAGGTCAGAAAAACCACACTATCAAAATCTAATATTATCTTTCTGTGTTCTTTTATTCTTTCTTATTATTTATCACTAGGCTAGAAATATTATGCTAAAATGAAAAGAAAGGGAAATTAGAGATTGATCTAAACCATGGAGAGGAAAACAAACTCTTACATGTTTAAAAAAAACACGACTCAAGGTATTAATATACATCTAATTTCATCACTTGCAAAATATATTTCTTTAATTTATTTTTGGTTTGATCAAAATTACACATTCACTTAGATTTAAAAATCAAACCATTCTACAAGGTTTGAGAAAAATAGTGGTCCTCAATCATGTGGCTCGTCTTTAGGAGCAGCCACTTTCAAATGGCTGCTGATTCTGATATTTAGCAATTATTCTGATATTTGCTTCTATATCTCTGAATAAGATTTGTGTATTATTGTTTCTCTTTGTTTCTGGCTGAGATAGTGTCTAGTGACTTTCTATTTTGGAAGTTTAGAATTTAGGTTTGTTGCCCCCATTCTACATACACCAGCACTTCTCCTCCACCCAAACTCCAAACCCAGTTACGTTACAGATTTGAGAGAAAATACTCAGTGTTTCCTGCATTGTGATAACACAGGTGATATTCACAATGGAGAGGTACAGGTATAATGATTGCATTCCCCTCTTGTACAATATTTTTGTCTGTCTTCTCTGTTGTCTTATTTGCTCACTACAAAATGTGTTCCAATTTCTAATTTAGGTTCGAACTCTATTAGAAGGACAGTTTCCATCAGGCAATGTCTGCATGCCCTCCTTTTCCTGAAACATCCCTTCCAGAGCCCTTGGCCCCACTGATCCTACCTGGGCCAGTTTCTCTGCATCTTGATGCAGTGCACTTATCCAGGGAGTCCCACTCACTGTTGTGCTGTCAGGTCCCTTCTCTTACAACCTGAGTTAAATGCCCTGTTTCTGTGTCGGTTTGCCACTTAAATTGCAGTGCAGTCCACCCTTAGTAGCTTTACAAGAAAGAGCACCATGTAGGAGGTAAATTATTGAAACAAATGCATTAGGGTCACACTAGGCTGATTGTAACCGATAATCTAATGTTTGTGGTACAAAGAGTTCTGCTTTTGTTTTTGTTTCCACTTGCAGGAAGCGTAAAGGTAGAGTTCTGGTTGGGTGTGGGGACTGCTGTGTCACCAAGGTCTCAAGTCCATTCCATTCTGGCTTTATATCATCATCTTGGTGCTACTGCTAAATTCACATCTGTGCTCCAAGAAGAAAGAGGGGAACAGCAACTTCTTACATACCTGTATTTATATTTAAAAGAAATAAAACCTTTCTAGCAGAATTCCACATATATCATATTGGCTAGATTTATATACCATAAATTCTGCTAGATGTTTGTATGCTTACTTTCTGAGCACTTTTCTGTGATAAACAAAATTATGATACTGTTAATAAGGAAGACGACGGAGTAGATAATAGTATGTGATTGTAATGGAATTCATGACGCTATGCATGTCTATTTAGCTATATTTTTTCTATTTATGCTTTCATACTTTATTATGAGTTTAAGTGAACATAGAATGCTGTGTTGGAAACCACTTTTCCTTGGAATTTGAAAGCATTTCCTACTGTGTTCTCACAGAGACGGCTGCTGCATAAAAGTTCACCAGACTTCTGATTTCTTAGGCTCCTGATGGAGCCTCTCCCCACACCTTCTCCTGTGTTTTGCGATTTCAGGATCAAGTGTCCCTTTGTGGCCACCAGTGTGGGCTCTCACGGAGGCGGCTGCGTCTGTGAACCCATGTCCTGCTGCTGTGGCTGGACTCTAGTTCTGTGATAGTGTCCTAATTCTCTTTTGTGGGGCTCCTGGTGTTCAGATGTGGATCTTCTGGACAGATCCTCTCATACGCTTATCCATTATTCCATCTTTTTTTTAAAATTATTGTTCTACTTTCTAGGAAAATTTCACAAGATTATATTCCAATCCTTCCATTGGACTGTTTTTATGTCCCATCCCATTTTAATGTGAAGAGTTATTTTTGGCTCTAAATCTCCTCCCTTTTCATATTAACTCTCATTCTTATCTTCTCTTATTGTCCCGAAAATCTCATGTTTTTGAATTTTTTTCTATAATTTTTATTCTCTCCAAGTTTCTAAGTTTGTATTTTTGTTTGGTTTCATTTTTTTTCTTTTTTTAAATTAGGGGTCATTCTCATATGCCTGAAAATCCTTGGACCTCAAAAGCTAAATTCAAGGTTTCCTGCTTCCAGCATACTGCTGCTGTAATCATGGATTCCACTGTATTGCTCATTTTTCCTTAGGCTTTTGCCTTAATTCAATCCATTCATAGCACTTTGTGAACTTTGAGAGTAACCAGCAATCTGCCGTATTTATTAGGATGGCAAAGTTATTTGTCATCTCTAAAATACACATTTCTCACTGTCTCCTTTCGCAACCCCTGCCCACTCAACAGGTGGAAGAACGAATATTTAGAACTCCCTGAAGTGAAAAATAAGAAATAATATGTCTTCCAACTCAAAATGTATCCACAGGAAGTCTACATATAAGATCAGATTTCAGTATTCACTTCAGACCTCAAATCAGGATATGTTGCCTGACAAGTATACAGAGAAATCATGCTGAATACTTCAAATACAGCTCACCTAAAGCTGTACTTATTTATGATAGTCTGACTAATGACATTCTGACCTAGGAATTCAAGAAAGGGGTACTTTTCCAGGCTGTGTATTTAAGTCCTTCAGACTCTGCCTTAACCCCACCGTTGGGAAGCACATAAAAGCTGCTACAATGGACACAGGGAGGGGAACCTCACACACCAGGGCCTGTCGGGGGGTTGGGGGTAAGGGGAGGGGGAGCATTAGGACAAATACCTATTGTATGTGGGGCTTAAAACCTAGTTGATGGGTTGATAGGTGCAGCAGACCAGGGTGGTGCACAGATACCTATGTAACAATCTTCCATATTCTGCACATGTATCCAGAAACTTAAAGTAAAATTTCAAACACAATTAAAAAAAAAGTTGCTACAGTTGCCTGTGCCCCTGCCTGGGAAAAGCCCCCCATTTCCTTTGTTCACAGTGTATCCCAGCTCCCATGGCTCTCGGTATTCCTGGCTTCAGATATTTGCTCATACTTCGGTTCTGTGAAGTATTTTTTTCACCTAACAGTCATCTAGAAACTATTCACTGCACATTTTTGATAGTGTTTAGAAGATTGCATATGAATAATGATGGTTGTCTCAAGCCTTAGACAAAGAACCTTTACAGTCTTAATATTTTCCATAACATACAATAAATAAAAATTTTTAAAGGCTGATTAATATTCATGTATGTCTACAAGTTCTGTAGAAATTGTTTCAAGGAGTGATAAATACTTTAGTGAGGAGTGATCATCTCACGTTTAAACAGAAAACCTGGGAACCACAGTAAAGTGCCTGACAGTAAACTCCCTATCAGTTAAACCAGAGCTCCCAGCAGCAGCAGCAGTCCACCTGACTATAGCCAGCTCTCTACCAACTTCGCCTATTTGGAATTCAGGTGAGTACAAAAATGCAAACATCGAAGTTCTCTAAATGGCCCCCTGAGACTGTAGAACTCTTTTATCTTTAAACTAGTTATCCTAAGAAGGTTTTTCCAACTCTCACCTGGAGTCAAATTCATTTTGTACAAAATTCAAACAAAAATTATTGTCTCATTCTAAAGCTGTATGATGGAAAGACGAAAAGTGAGCTTGGTATAGGTAAGTATTCCAATGAGAGAAAACTAAATAGCTAGCAACATAGAAGACAGAAAATATATTCTAAAATGAAACTGAGAGATAGAATGAACCATGTGGTACTGAGTTAGATTTAGAGGCATCAGTATGATCTCGTGTTTAACTTAATATAGAAACAGATGGATAGATACAGAAATAAGTGTATATAAGTGTGCATTTATCAGTTAGTATACATACGTGTATTTCCTAGCTCTGTCTGCTAAGATAGTAGCAGTGATACCCAGCAGCAGTAAGCTCACCCCAAATACAGGTCTTGTTTCTGATGCTATTCTCCTACAAAAGAATCCAGGGATCCTTGGATAAATTACCAATTCCAAGGCTCTGCAGGAAATACACAACATGATCCCAAAGCATCTTTTGTTTCCAGAAAGAATGGAACTGCTGAAACAACACAATTGTGGGGACATGTTAAAGGGACACAGGTGCCAACCCGCTCGAGCTCCCAATGATGAAAGCTGAAAAAATTTGAGCAGCAAGACAAATAACAGAGTATTGGATTAAAACCCAAATTATAAAATAAATATTCATGAGTTCACACTGATATAAATAAATGATTGAATATGTAAATAAAAGAGATTTCTTAGCCTGTTTTCTGATGCTATTACTGAATATCAGAAACTAGGTAATTTATAAAAAGATACATATATATTTCTCACAGTTCTGGAGGCTGTAAAGTCCAAGAGCAAGACAGCAGCACATGGTGACAGTCGTCCCATGGTAAGAAACCAGGTAGGAGTGAGCAGGGAAGGTGGACAGTGAGGAGGAAGGGAAAACAAATGAGGAGACCACTCCTGAAATTACCGTCCCGTTCTCTCGATAATGGCATTCATTCCTTCATGAGACTGGATTACCTCGTAAAGGCTCCACCTCTTCATACTGTTACGATGGCAACTAAATCTCAATGTGGGTTTTGGAGGGGACATTCAGCCCGGAGCAGTGAGTGAAGGGACAAATCTCCCTTACAGAGGAATTTCAAATAAATTATGTATCCACTACCCTCAAGGAGTTGAAATGTAGATTACCACTGCTTAAGTACAAGCTGCCCACAGTGACTTCCTTCCAAAGAATACGGTACGGAAAGGGATGAGGGGAAAGAGTCTTACCGAAGAGAAGCTGGCCAACACCACCTCAGTCAGGTGATCGATAACCCTGAATCATGTTGATGGTACAGACCCTTCCGAGGAAGTGACGAGTCTTGAAGTTTACCTCTGTGGTCTTCCTCCCCAAAACATAGCTCCCTAGTCTAGCCTTGAGAGAAATGTCAGAAAAATACAAATTGAGAGTCAGTCTCCTAGATATCTGACCAGATGAAAGCTGTCAAGGTCATCAAGAGCAAGGAAAGTCTGAGAAACTGCCACAGCAAGAGAAACCTAGGGAGACAGACACGGTGACAAACTGAAATATGGGATTCTAGAACCAAAAAGACAACTTTCAGTGAAAATGAAGGAAACACATATAAAGCATGAACTTTGGTTGATAATAGCATATAAATATTGGTTCATTAATTGCTTCAAATATAAAGTTAGTTGCCAAATGAAGGAGAAACTCCACGAAGGGTATACAGACACTGTCTTTACTAACACAGACTTCTTTAAAAATAAAAGGCAGTAGAACTCCAAGTATTGACAATTTGAAGGAATTTAGTATACATGCAGCAAAATTTATATAATAGGATGGAGTGTAAAAGTGGAAAAACCTAATTTTATAGATTGATACATCTGAGTTCAGTTTCTAGTTAAACACTTTCTAACCCTATGGTTTTTTGGAAAGTACTTAACATTGTGAGACTCAGTTTTCTCATCTGCAAAATCGAAATAATCGTAGTATTTAATTCATAGAGATTTATGAACAATGAATTAATAATTAATATGAAGTACTTAGCACCATTCCTGGAAGATAAAGACCGTGCAGTAAACGTTAGCTGTTACTATAAAACATTAAAGCCCCATACGCTAATGTTCATAATGATGGTCTAAGACTTTTGTAAAAAGTGAGATGACATATAGAATAACTTTATCAAGAACACAGAAACGAGATACACTACAGACAGTCCCAACCAATGTGCTAAATGAAAAATGGACTCATTTAAGCACTGAGAGAGAGAAGTGGGCTGTAGGCATTGCATATGTGGGGACAGAATGTCAGAGGTCCTCACAGGCTATGATTGCTTTCCTGGTAGATATTCCACTGAATGTGGGCTGGAAAGCTGGTTGGTGGTGTGGGAGGCTGAAGGTTTAGAGATGCTACACTCACTGTAATAATGGGGCCTCATGATATGAACATGGAAGTGACAACCACTAACTAGAAAACTCAACTTCCTCAACTCAAAATCCCCTTCCCTGAGAATTTGAGATAACCAAAATGTTCCTTTAGATAAATTAACCCTTTAATTAGAAGAAACAACCGTGCTAAAGGTAATATATTCACCACCCATCTCTCCAATATTTTGATCCTAGTTACTCAATGGAGTGGATGACTTGGAATGGCAAAATGTAAATACTGGTAGAAGAGCCCCTGTTTAAATCGTACTGGATGAATGTGCATGTTCTCAGGGATTCAGGTGCATGCTTCGACTGGGTTACCTGTTAACCTGGCACTTCAACTAAGTCTGGGAACAGATTCTGCAAATTCCCCTTCCAGGTGTGGCCCGGGTTAGAGTTGGCCAAGGGAGCAACTCCATGGATGTGGGACGTGAGCTAACTGGAAGCTTCTGTGATGCTGGCTGGAACTTTTCTGACTGGATTTTGAGGAGTAAAGGTACTCACAGACTGAGCCAACAAAAGCAGCAAACAGGCTTTGTTGTCCCTTTCATCTCTCTTTAATAATTCCTCAATTCCCTGGTTTTCTTTATGACCTGTGGCATGCGTTCATTCAATCTTGCCATTTGCCCATGGATGGCAAATGCTCAGAAGGCAGCGACCCTGAAAGCTCTTGCAAGGCTCACCTCAGACCCTCACGGAGCTTGGTGAGCCATAAAGAGCCCTAATAAAATGTCCCCATTTGCCTGGAAAAGTCTTGTTTTATTTATTTTTGTTTCAATCAAGAAATAAAGGTTAAAAAGTCAATTTGTTAAGAAGAACTATTTATTTTGTGTATTTATTTTTATTTGCATAAATGTATGGGGTACAAGTCCAATTGTGTTATATGTATATGTTATTAATAGCCATTCTGACCAGTCATTCTGACTGTGTAAAATGGTATGTCATTTGTGAAGTCTGAGGTTTTTCTGTATTCATCACCCGAATAATGTACATTGTATTCATTAAATCATCTCTCATCATCTGCTCTCCTTCTACACCATGACCTTCCAAGTCTCCAGTGTTTATCAGTCCACACTCTATGTCCATTTGTACAAATTATTTATTCTCACTTGTAAGTGAGAACATGTGTATTTGTCTTTCTGCTTCTGGGTTGTTTTACTTAAGACAATGGCCTCCAGTTCTATTCATGTTTCTGCAAAAGGCATGATTTTATATTTTTAATGCTCTGTAGTATTCCATTGTGTATATATACCACGGTTTCTTTACCAAAAAATCATTTGTAGACCCTTGGGTTGATTCCATATCTTTGCTATTGTGATCACTGCTGCAATAAATGTACAAGTGCAGGTATCTTTTTGATACAATTATTTCTTTTTCTGCTTAGATACCCAGTTGTAGAATCACTGGATCAAATGGTAGCTCTATTTCAGTTCTCTGAGAAATTTCCATACAGTTTTCCACAGAGGTTGTACTAATTTCCATTTCCATGAACAATGTTTAAGTGCTTCCTTTCCTCTGAATCGTTCCCAACATCTACTGTTTCTTGTCCTTTTAATAAAAAAGCCATTCAGACTGGTCATTCTGACTGGTGTAAAATGATATTTCATTGTGGTTTTGATTTGCATTTTGCTGATGATTAGCGATACTGAACATCACTAATGCTTCTTGGCCAATCGTGTCGTCTTTTGAAACACATCTATTCAGGTCCTTTGCTCACTTTTTAATGTGACTATTTGGAGGGTTTTGTTGGGTTGTTTTATTTCTTTTTAAGTTCTGGATTAGTTTCCTATTGGATGCATAGTTTGCAAACATTTTCTCCTACTCTGCAGACTGTCTGTTCACTCTGTTGATTATTTCTTCTGTTGTGCAGAAGCTTTTTAGTATAATCAATTCCTATTTGTCTATGTTTGTTTTTGCTTGTGCTTTTGAGGTCTCAGTCGTGAATTCTTCATCTAGACCAATGTCCAGAAAAGTTTTCCATAGATTTTCTTCTAGTATTTCCATAGTTTCAGGTCTTATATTTAAACCTTTAATCCATCTTGAGGTGATTTTTGTATATGGTGAGAGATAAGTATCCAGTTTCACTGTTTTGCATATAGCAATCCAATTTTCCCAGCACAATTTAATGGAAAGAGTGTTCTTTCCCCATTGCATGTTCATATCAACAATCAGTTGATTGTAGATACGTGGCTTTATTTCTGGGTTCTCTATCTTGTTCCAGTCACATATATGTATATATATGTGTGTGTGTGTGTGTGTGTGCATGCATCTATGTATACATATATATTATATATATAAAAAATACCAGTACTATGGTATTATATATATATAATATGTATGTTATAATATATATAATATTGTATTCTATATATATATAGATAATATATAATTTATACATGTATGTATATATATTTAATACCAGTACTATGGTATTATATATATATAATATGTATGTTATAATATATGTAATATGGTATTTAATATAGAGAGATAACATATAATATATATATATATGTGTGTGTGTATATATATATATATTTATTTATTTATTTAATACCAGTACTATGCTGTTTTATTTACTACAACCTTTTAGTATAATTTGAAGTCAAGTAATGCGATGCTCCCAACTTTGTTCTTTTTGCTTGGGATTGTTGTGGCTATTCAGGCTCTTCTTTGGCTTCATATGAATTTTAGAATGATTTTTCTCTAATTCTGTGAAAAATGATATTCATATTTTGATTGACAGGAATTGCATTGAATCTGTAGATTTGGGGATGGTTTTCTATTTGTTTGTGTCATCAACAATTATCTTTCAACAATCTTCTATTGTATTCCTTACGGAGATCTTTCACTGCCTTGGTTAAATATATTTCCAGATACTTTGTTTCATTTTTCAGCTATTTTAAATGAATTACCTTCTTGACTTAGTCCTCGGCTTGATCATTGTTGGTCTATAGAAATATGCCTGACTTTGTACTTTATTTTGTGTTCTGAAACTTCATTGAATTTATTTATTAAATTTAAGATATTTTTGGTAGCATGTTTAGGGCTTTCTAGATATAAGGTTCATATCACCAGAATAGTGATAATTTGAGTTCTTTTCCAATTTGGCTGGAACTTCCAGTACTGTATTGACTAGGCATGGCGAAAGTAGGCACGCTTGTTTTGTTCCTGTTCTTAGAGGAAATACTTTTTTTTTTTTTTTTGAGAGAGAGAGAGAGAGAGAGAGAGAGAGAGTCTCACTCTGTTGTCCAGGCTGGAGTGCAGTGGCATAGTCTTGGCTTATTGCAACCTGTGCCTCCTGGGTTCAAGCAAGTCTCCTGCCTCAGCCTCTCTAGTAGTTGGGATTACAGGCACATGTCACCATACCTGGCTAATTTGTGTATTTTTAGTAGAGGCAGGATTTTGCCATGTTGGCCTGGCTGGTCTTGAACTCATGACCTCAGGTTATCTGCCCACGTTGGCCTCCCAAAGTGCTGGGAATTCAGGCATGAGCCACCACGCCCAGCTGAGGGAATACTTTCAAGTATTCCCCATGGTAGGATATTGGCTGAAGATTTGCCATAGATGGTCTTGATTATTTTGAGGTATGTTCCTTTTGTACCTAGTTTGTTGAGGGTTTTTATCATGAAAAAAATGTTGAATTTTATCAAACATTTTTCCTATATCTATGAGATGATTACATTTCTTTCTTAATTCTGTGTACATCATGTATCCCTTTTATTTACTTGTGTATTTTGGACCAGCCTTGCATACCTGGAATAAAACCCTCTTAGTTGTGGTGCACTATCATTTAGACATGCTGCTGGATTCAGTTTGCTAGTATTTTGTGGAGGATTTTTAAATCTATGCTCATCAGGGATATTAATCTATCATTTTCTTTTTTTGTTGTTATGTTCTTGGCTGGTTTTAGTATCAGGGTGTTACTGGCTTTATAGAAGAAGTTAGAAAGAATTCTTTGCCTCCTTAATTTTTTGAAACTGTTTCAGGATGATTTATACTTCTTCTTTTTATGTTTGGTAGAATTTGGCTATGAATTCGTCTGGTCATGAAATATTTCCGTTGTTGTTTAGGGGAGATTTTTTTTATTAATGATCAATCATGTTACTCATTACTCTTGTTACTGGTCAGCTCTGAATTTCTATTTCTTTCTGGTTCTCTCTTGAGAGACTGTAAGTTTCCATAAACTTATTCATTTCTTTGAGGTTTTCTAGTTTGTGAGCTTATAATTATTCATCAAAGTCTCTGACGATCTTCTGTATTTCTACAGCATGAGTTGCAGTGTCTCCTTATTATTCCTGATTTGTTTATTTGGATTTTCTGCTTTCCTTGCTTAGTACACCAAGTGCTTCATCAATGCTATGTTTTCAAGGAACCAGCTTTTCACTTTGTTGATCTTTTGCATTTTTTTGGTCTGTATTTCATTTAATTCATTTCTGATCTTTTAAATTCTTTTGTGATCTTTCTACTTTACTGATGTACTCATTTGATCTAAACTTCCCTCTCAGTCTTGCTTTTTCTGTAACCCACAGGTTTAGTATATGGTCTTTCAATTTTTATTTGTCTTAAAAACAAATTTGATTACCTCCCAATTTTTTTTGTTGACCCAGTGATCATTCGGTAGCAGGTTGTTAAATTTCCATGTATTTGTATAGTTTCTGACATTCCTGTTGTTACTGATTTCTAGTTTATTCCACAGTAGAATAAAACCAGTAGGCTGAGAAAAATCTTGTCTTAATATTGATTTTTAAAAATGTGTTGATATTTGTTGTTTGGCCCTACATGTGGTGTCTTAAAAAATGTTTCGCGGACCCTGAGAACACATGGACACAGACAGGGGAGCAACACAGGCCAGGGCCTGCTGCGGGTGGGAGGCAAGGAGAGGGGGCTTAGAGGAGAAGTCAATAGGTGCAGCAAACCGCCATGGCACACGTTTGCCTATGCAGCAAACCTCATGCTCTGCACATATGCCTTGTATTTTTTTTAGAAGCAATAAAGAACAAAAATGTTCTATAGGCTAATGAGGAGAATATATGTTCTGCAGTTGTTGGGAAGAATGTTCTGTAAATGTCTGTTAAGTCCACTTGGTCAAAAATCCAATTAAAGTCCAAGTGTTTCCTCATTGCTTTTCTGTTTCAACGGTCTGTCTAGTCCTCTGAGTGGGGTGTTAAAGTCCCCCACTATTACCCACTATTATTGTGTTGCTGTCAATCTCATTATTTAGACGTTGTGGTACTTGTTTTATGAATCTGGGTGCTCTCATCTTGGGTGCACATATATTTAGAAATGTTACATCCTCTTGCTGAATTGATACCTGCGTATTTATATAATGACCTTCTTTGTCTTCCTTTAATGTTGTTTTAAATTCTCTTTTATCTGATAGTGGTATAGGTGTTCCTGCTTACCTTTGGTTTCCATCCGTGTGGAATGTATTTTTCTATCCCTTTACCTCTACTCCGTATGTGTCTTTATGGATAAGGTGAGTTTTCTGTAAGTAGAATATGAGAGTTGGATCATGTCCTGTTTTCTCATCATCATGTTGCTTTATCTGGCTTCTTGGATACTTTTGTTTTAGTGAGGTATTATTATTCTCACTTGAATATAAGCAGGATGGATAGCATGGCCACCCACTTTGTAGCTACGGCTTCCACCCTGGCCTCACAAGGAAATGTCTGTAGTGCATGCAAGATGGATGGAGTTTCTGTATTCACATGTGGTTAAATCTGAAAGATGACCAGCTATAACCCGTTCTCTTGATTCAACACTCTCAAACATGATAGAAATAATAGCTCTTTTACAAGGTCAGCATGGCCATGGATAAAACTCAGTGCTTTCAGACAGAGGAGATGGGGAAAGCTGGCCCTTTGGAATGGGTGGCAACGGAAGATGTGGTCAGAGTCACAGCTTCGCTGGCCGCTTCCTGTTCAAGATAGTGTCCTGGCAGTGGGAGGCTCCGAAGACCCAATGCCCGCTACAGACTAAGTGGCAAGAGACTCTACCATGCTTGGGTAAATGTGAAGCATGCATAAAAAATAAAGGTGAGCCGTCCCCTGTAGTAAATTTAGAGTGTGGTCTGGATAACTTTACTACAATTGTTCTGGCATTCGTTTTGTTATGTAAATATTTTACCATTTATTTCGTATTTAATAATAATTTTTAAATTTTGAAATAAACCCTTTGTGTAGTTATTCTTTAACCAGAGGAAAGAAGAAAGAAAATAAAGAAGGAAAGAAGGAAGGATGGAAGGAAGGAAAAAAAGAAGGAAGGAAAGAAAGAAAGAGAGAAAGGAAGGAGAGGGAGTGAAATATATATTATAAAAGAGTATGTTTAATGAAAAAATAAATATTTTCTCAAGAAAGTCAGTGACCAATGTGTAATTTGTTTGCCAAAATGTCTATCTAATAAAGGTGCCTTAGTGATGTCACTAAGCATACAAAATCTTAAGACACAAATCTTGTAAGAAAACATTTGTATCTACTTGAAATATTCTGATGTTTTTAGTAGCTTTTTATTTGAAATAAATTTCTATTTACTAGAAAGTTCCAAAACTTGAGAGTGATCTTATGTCCTTCACTCATCTGCCCCTAACATTAGCAAGTTGTACAATTCATGAGATCATTATCCAAGCCAGGGAATTAACATGGTTTAACAGCACTGGCAGACTTTACACATAATTTCCCAGTTTTCCCTATGGCCCTTTCCTGTTCTAATGTCCCATGTACATTGTGTATACTTTCCATGTCTCTGCTAATCTGTGGCAATTCTTCACTTTTTCTTTGTCTTTCATAAGCTTGATGAAAATGAAATCTGTGCCTAAAGACAATAATGTACTACGTGTGATTGCAGAAAGTGTTACATGTCACTCGGTGAAGCAGAACATCTCTTTTAGATCAAACAAGTGTTATAAATCAATTCATCTCTCCGATTCCAAGCTTCCCTGTGCATGTACGAGAAGTGAAGCAATCACTGCCATTGTTCCCATTTCTTAGCTGAAGACACACTTTGCAGAAGGCTACAGGAAGCCAGTTTCGTGTCAGCGTCATAGATGCCTCCAGTAGAGAAAGCAACAAATCAGCAAATTTGGTGAAGAGGTTAAACATACATGGAAAAGAACGGTTTTTATTTTCAAGTGATATTAATAGTATATATGTTGATGAAACATGGCATGATACAATGTTGGTACTAAAATGAATTTTGTTATACATAAATATACACATAAATTTTGTCAATTAAACCATAACAAAACTGGAGAGAAAAAAAAGAAGGCTATAGGACACAAATGCATTTAGAATTGGTTGTGGCATATTGACTTTTAATTCATCTTTCAATTGAAACAATTTTTTTTTTGAGATGGAGTCTCTCTCTGTTGCCTAGGGTGGAGTGCAGTGGCGTGATCTCAGCTCACTGCAAACTCCATCCCCTGGGTTCAAGCAATTATCTCCCTCAGCCTCCCAAGTAGCTGGGATTACAGGCACAATCTGTGATAGGTAATAGTCTAGGTTACAAAAAGTAGCTGTAATTTTCAAATACACACACAGACACACACAGAGAGAGAGAGAGAGAGATAAACGTGAACTCCAAATTTTTTGTGATAATGATGACAGTGAATTCAAAACAAAATTTGACATGACAGTACATACTTTCTCTTTTGCTGCAGTTATAATCAGATTTTTTATTAAAATATTTCACTTTTTAGAAAATTACTTTGTAAATAAACTCAGGTCATTTTTGGGGGGTGAACAATTTGATAGAGACCTGATTTTTACTTGGATAACTGCAAAGTCAGTGAAATGTTTAAAATGCCATACAGGAAGTTTATTCCATGGGTCTTGTCTTAAAGAAAGATTTATCCAACCAATAAAATCTATGTGGTTTTATTTTTAGACTAAATAATCAGCCAATTAACTTGTTTGTATCTTATAATTCCTCACTATTTTCATTTTCCCAACTGTAATATGGTTGCCTGCATTACACAACTGGTAGCCCTATGTCAGGAGAAAATGAGACAAGTAACAGATGTAAAGTGCCTACCACAGTATGTAGCACTTAAAACTGTCCCATACAGGGTTGTTCTTACTGTTTTACAAGACTTTTTATATCTAAATGTCTGGCATGTTACAGGAGCTGAGTAAGTTGATACTGTAAAGTAAGTTAGATAGAAGTGCCCCCCCCCGGGATGAAACAATTTCTACCATATTGCTTTTATATTTATCTAAGAATTTATACACATTAAGAAATACTTTAATATTTTCTGTGTGGCCTATGTTTTATCTTCTGGCTTTTCGTATGGTCACTAGTGCATGGGGAAGTCTCATCCGCAATACCAGAACTTTCTCTCTGTAGGACCCCAGCTGGCGTCAAATAACAATTTCTGTAGACAGGGAATGGATCATGTGGAAGCAGTGTAGGGACTGGGCTGTCTTGGTATGTGATATTTATTGTCACTGTTGAAACACATGAGCATGTGCATTCAATGAGCCACAGCTTTGGGAAAAATTGTCAGTGAGGTTAGAACTTATGAAAGCAGAAAGGTGGGTTTCATAATTGCCTTCTGAGTTGCTTAGATGCAGTAAGACAGGATGATTTTGCCTGCCATATTTGACCCCAGATGATTACAACTCTGATTGACCACTGGAGGAAAGCAGTTCAGAAGAGAAAGTGTCCATCTGCAAAGTATCTAGAGGCATGAATGAAGGCAGCACTCTGCCTTCCACTGCCCCATGGAGGTGGTGCCTGTAACCTGCTCCCAGAGCCTGTCAGAGAGAGACACTCTCTCCCTGTGCGCAGAGCCTCACTTTTCCAGCAGAAGACAGTGCCACATGTGTCAGGTGTCTACTGAGGGAAGAAATCAAATTGTATGTAAGGAAGAAAGAAAACTTGTATTATATTTTCTTCCCTATTATTCTTTGAAGGAAGTGACGCATGCTTGGAGGTTAAGCTTTCTGTAACTAGACAAGAAAGTAGGAATGACACAATGAAGTGGACACAGAAAATATAAAAAAATCAAAGAAAAGACGCATGAAGTAAATGGCCTGGTAGAGCAAGAAGCTAACAAAATATAATGATGCCAGAAAAAGAAAAAAGCTAAAAGTAAGCCTGAGTGGAGGATTTTGGGAAACATTACCGATGGTGATAGGCTCAGGTGCAGGTTGGCAATGAAGACCGCAGAGGCGCAGGAGGAACAGTGAAGGCATCAGAAGCACCAACAGGAATCTATTAATGGTGAGAATATTGTGACCGAAAGAAAATTTCATTTTGTTCTAGTACAGAGTAAACGAGGAAAAGAGAAAAGAGCTACAGCCACCAGAAGAAGAAACTGTAGTTAATAATAAAGACTACAGTTGCTGCTCTATTGATGTTGCTGTCAGACAGGCTCTAGCCAAATTTTAAGAAATAGGAAAGTGGTGATATTGCATAATGGTAAAGGGATTAATGCAACAAGAAGAGCTAACTATCCTAAATATATATGCACCCAATACAGAGGCACCCAGATACATAGAGCAAGTTCTTAATGACCTGCAAAGAGACATAGACTCTCACACAACAATACTGGGAGACTTTAACACTCCACTGTCAATACTAGACAGATTACCAAGACAGAAGAATGATAAGGATATCCAGAACTTGAACTCAGATCTGGACCAAGTGGACCTAATAGACATCTACAGAACTCTCCACCCCAAATCCACAGAATATACATTCTTCTCAGCACCACATCACCCTTATTCCAAAATTGACCACATAATTCAAAGTAAGTCACTCCTCAGAAAATGCAAAAGAAATCATAACAACCAGCATCTCAGGCCATAGTGCACTCAAATTAGAAATCAAGATTTAAAAACCCACTCAAAACTACACAACTACATGGAAATCGATCAACCTGCTCCTGAATGACTACTGGATAAATAAGGAAATGAAGGCAGAAATACAGATGTTCTTCAAAACCAATGAGAATGAAGACAAAACGTACCAGAATCTCTGGGATACGTTTAAAGCAGGGTCTAGAGGGAAATTTATAGCACTAGATGCCCACATGAGAAGCAAGGAAAGATCTAAAATTGACACCCCAACTTCACAAGTAAAAGAACTAGAGGAGCAAGATCAAATTCAAAAGCTAGCAGAAGACAAGCAATAACTAAGAGCAGAACTGAAGGAGATGGAGACACAAAAAACCCTTCGGAAAATCAATTAATCCAGGATGTGGTTTTTGGGAAGGATCAACAAAATAGATAGACCACTAGCCAGACTAATAAAAAAGACAAGAGAGAAGATTCAAATAGCTGGAATAAAAAATGATAAAGAATATCACCATCAATCCCACAGAAATACAAACTACTATCAGAGATTATTACAAACACTTCTATGCATATAAACCAGTAAATTTGGAAGGAATGGATAAATTCCTGGACACTTACACACTCCCAAGACTAAACTAGGAAGAAGCTGAATTCCTGAATAGACCAATAACAAGGTCTGAAGTTGAGGTAGAAATTAGTAGCCTACCAACCAAAAAAGCCCAGGTCCAGATGGGTTCACAGCTGAATTCTGCCAGACATACAAAGAGGAGCTGGTACCATTCATTCTGAAACTATTCCAAACAATACAAAAAGAGGGAATCCTCCCTAACTCATTTCATGAGACCAACATCATCCTGATACCAACACCTGGCAGAGAAGCAACTAAAAAAGAACATTTCAGGCCGATATCCATAATGAATATGGATGCAAAAATCTTCAGTAAAATACTGGCAAACTGAATCCAACAGCACATCAAAAAGCTTATCCATCATGATCAAGTTGGTTTCATCCCAGAGATGCAAGGCTGGTTCAACATAGGCAAATCTATAAATGTAATCTATCACATAAACAGAACCAAAGACAAAAACCACATGATTATCTCAATAGATGAAGAGAAGGCCTTCGACAAAATTCAACAGCCCTTTATGCTAAAAAAACCCTCAATAAACTAGGCATCGATGAATTTTATCTCAACATAGTAAGAGCTATTTATCACAAACCCACAGTCAATATCATACCGAATGGACAAAAACTGGAAGCCTTCCCTTTGAAAACCAGCACAAGACAAGGATGCCCTCTTTCACCACTCCTATTCAATATAGTACTGGAAGTTCTGGCTAGGGTCATAAGGCAAGAGAAAAGAATAAAGGGTATTCAAATAGGAAGAAAGGACATCAAGTTGTCCCTTGCAGATGACATGATTGTATATCTAGAAAACCCCATTGTCTCAGTCCAAAACCTCCTTAAGCTGATAAGCAACTTCAGCAAGGTCTCAGTATACAAAATAGATGTGCCAAAGTCACAAGCATTCCTATACACCAATTATAGACAAACAGCCAAATCATGAGTGAACTCCCATTTACAATTGCTACAAAGAGAATAAAATACTTAGGAATACAACTGACAAGGGATATGAAGGATCTCTTCAAGAAGAACTACAAACCACTGCTCAACAAAATAAGAGAGGACACAAACAGATGGAAAAACATTCCATGCTCATGGTTAGGAAGAATGAATATTGTGAAAATGGCCATTCTGCCCAAAGTAATTTATACCTTCAATGCTATCCCTATCAAGCTACCAATGACTTTCTTCATGGAATTGTAAAAAATTACCTTAAACTTCTTATGGAATCAAAAAAGAACCTGCAAGCCAAGACAATCCTAAGCAAAAAAACAAAGCTGGAGGCATCACGCTACCTGACTTCAAACTACATTACAAGGCTACTGTAATCAAAACGGCATGGTATTGATACCAAAACAGAGATTTAGACCAATAGAAGAGAACAGAGGCCTCAGAAAGAATGCCACACAGATAGAACCATCTGATCTTTGACAAACCTGACAAAAACAAGCAATGGGGAAAGAATTCCCTATTTAATAAATGGTTTGGAAAAAACTGGTTAGCCATATGCAGAAAGCTGAAACTGGATTCCTTCCTTATACCTTATACAAAAATTAACTCTAGATAGATTAAAGATTTAAACATGAGTCCTAAAACCATAAAAACTCTAGAAGAAAACATAGGCAATACCATTCAGGAGACAGGCACGGGCAAGGACTTCATGACTAAAACACCAAAAGCAATGGCAACAAAAGCCAGAATAGACAAATGGGATCTAATTAAACTTAAGAGCTTCTGCACAGAAAAGAAACTATCATTAGCGTGAACAGGCAACCAACAGAATGGGAAAAAGTTTTTGCAATCTACCCATCTGACAAAGGGCTACTATCCAGAATCTACAAAGAACTAAAACAAATTTACAAGAAAATAACAAACAACCCCATCAAAAAGTGGACAAAGGATATGAACAGACAATTTTCAAAAGAAGACATTTACGCAGCCAAGAAGCATATGAAAAAAGCTCATCATCACTGGTCAACAGAGAAATGCAAATCAAAACCACAATGAGATACAAACTCACGCCAGTTAGAATGGCGATCATTAAAAAGTTAGGAGACAACAGATGCTGGAGAGGATGTGAAGAAATAGGAACACTTTTACACTGTTGGTGGGAGTGTAAATTAGTTCAACCATTGTGCAAGACAGTGTGGTGATTCCTCAAGTATCTGGACATAGAAATTCCATTTGACCCAGCAATCCCATTACTGGGTATATACCCAAAGGGTTATAAATCATTCTGCTATAAAGACACATGCACACGTATGTTTATTGGGGCACTGTTCACAATAGCAAAGACTTGGAACCAACCTAAATGCCCATCAATGATAGACTGGATAAAGAAAATGTGACACATACATACCATGGAATACTATGCAGCCATAAAAAAAGGATGAGTTCATGTCTTTTGCAGGGACATGGATGAATCTGGAAACCATCATTATGAGCAAACTAACACAGGAACAGAAAACCAAACACTGCATGTTCTCACTCATAAGTGAGTGTTGAACAATGAGAACACATAGACACAGGGAGGGGAAAATCACACACCCAGGCCTGCAGAATGAGAAGCTAGGGGAGGAATAGCAGGGGGTGGGGGTATTGAAGAGGGATAGCATTAGGAGAAATACCTAATGTGGATGACGGGGCGATGGATGCAGCTAACCACCACCATGGCACACATACACCTATGTAAAAAACCTGCATGATCTGCACATGCACCCCAGAACTTAAAGTATATTTAAAAAAAAAAAAGAAAGAAAGAAATAGGAAAGTGATTAACCCAGGTTTATAAAGTCATCATGCATGAAATATTTGGGAACTCTCTTCATGTCCAGCAGCAGACTACATCTATAAGAAATAAACTGTATAGTAGCTACTGGCATAACACAAAAACAATTTTAATGCTTATATGAAAATAAATATTCATCAATATTATTCAGAAAATTTACTGAACATAAGTGGTAGTTATTGCAAAAATTAAAAACTTGGAAAACCAAATTTATCCTCAATGCTAAACATGACAGAAATTAGGAATTAGGGAAAAATTAGTACTAAGCACATTTGGAATAGGATCAAATGATAATTTAACTACAAAACATAAGGACTAAATCTCAATAAAGATTGCTGATGGGATAGCAAATCTACTTAAAAATATCCTGTATGTACAGATGAGTTCCTTCTCTATTCCCATTCTCCACCAAAAAATTGAAGAGAATTATGAAAAATTAAAAAATGGTATGTGTATGTCAATACACAAAATAAAATAAACATTAAAGGGCAGTGAACCCAAAGTAATTTACAGAATCAACACTATACCCATCAAGCTACCATTGACTTTCTTCACAGAACTGGAGAAAACCACCACGAATTTCATATGGAACCAAAAGAGAGCCCGCATAGCCAAGTCAATTCTAAGCAAAAAGAACACAGCAAGGGGCATCACACTACCGGATTTCAAACTATACTACAAGGCTACAGTAATCAAAACAGCATGGTACTGGTACCAAAACAGAGATATAGACCAATGGAACAGAACAGAGGCAACAGAGGCAACACAACATATCTACAACCATATAATCTTTGATAAACCTGTCAAAAACAAGCAATGGGGAAAGGATTCCCTGTTCAATAAATGGTGTTGGGAAAACTGGCTAGCCATGTGCAGAAAGCAGAAACTGGACCCTTTCCTGACACCTTACACTAAAATTAACTCCAGATGGATTAAAGACTTAAACATAAGACCTGGCACAATAAAAACCCTAGAAGGAAATCTAGGCAAAACTATCCAGAACATAGGAGTAAGCAAGGACTTCATGAACAAAACACCAAAAACATTGGCAACAAAAGCCAAAATAGACATTTGGGACCTAATGAAACTCCACAGATTCTGCACAGCAAAAGAAACAGTCACTAGAGTGAATCGGCAACCAACAGAATGGGAAAAAATTTTTGCAGTTTACCCATCTGACAAAGGGCTGATATCCAGAATTTACAAAGAACTCAAACAGATTTACAGGAAAAAAAACAAACAAGCCCATTCAAAAGTGGGCAAAGGATATGAACAGACACTTTATGAAAGAAGACATATATGAGGCCAACAATCATATGAAAAAATGCTCATCGTCACTGGTCATCAGAGAGATGCAAATCAAAACCACATTGAGATACCATCTCACGCCAGTTAGAATGGCGATCATTAAAAAATCTGGAGATAACAGATGCTGGAGAGAATGTGGAGAAAAAGGAACACTTTTACACTGTTGGTGGGATTGTAAATTAGTTCAACCACTGTGGAAGACAGTGTGGTGATTCCTCAAGGCCTTAGAAATAGAAATTCCATTTGACCCAGCAATCCCATTACTGGGTATATATCCAAAAGACTATAAGTCGTTCTACTATAAGGACACATGTACACGAATGTTCATTGCAGCACTGTTTACAATAGCAAAGACTTGGAATCAACCCAAATGCCCATTGATGATGGACTGGATTGGAAAAATGTGGCACATATACACCATGGAATATTATGCAGCAATCAGAAATGATGAGTTTGTGTCATTTGTAGGGACATGGATGAATCTGGAGAACATCATCCTCAGCAAACTGACACAAGAACAGAAAACGAAACACCGCATATTCTCACTCACAGGAGGGTGATGAAAAATGAGAACACATGGACACAGAGAGAAGAGTACTATAACACTGGGGTCTATTGGGGTGAAAAGGGGAGGGCCAGTGGGAGGGGGAGGTGGGGAGGGATAGCCTGGGGAGAAATGCCAAATGTGGGTGAAGGGGAGAAGAAAAGCAAATCGCACTGCCATGTGTGTACCTACGCAACTGTCTTGCATGCTCTGCTCATGTACCCCCAAACCTAAAATGCAATAAAAAATAAATAAATAAACACTTAAAAAAAAATATATATATATAAAATAATAATAAAGGGCAGTGAATGCTTGTATTTTAAATATTTTAGTTTTAGAGTGGAACAAAAAGTTAAACTTGAGCATGGAATAATCACATTTTATTCTTAAGACTTTTAAAAAATTGTTAATTTTTTTAAAATGAATTTTTACATATTTTATATATTTATTCATCTGTCTTATAATTGGTAAAATAACCCTGACAAACAATAATTCACTGTAGGTCAACATTAGCAAAAGAATGATATTGTTCAAGATGTCAGTCTTGACTGGGTATGTTAAGGACTCTCATCTCTTTATATTGTTTAAATTGTTTCTTTGGTGCTCTAAATTGCCTTAGCTTCATTTTTTATAAAATTTTTCAGTCTTCTCTTCAAACAAGTTAACCCCCAGAGATCATTAATTAAATATGCCCAAGTGGAGGTTAGAGGATTGATAGTGACCTTTCTGGGTTTCAAAGAGTAAAATGTATTTTTCACAAATCCTCATCTAAATTGCTTAATCATGAAAAAGATTCTTCCTGTTTCTGTGCTGTTAAGCGTCTAAAGAGAGTCTCAATATATCTTTAATTTTTTTAATATAGATGTATATAAATATGTAGAGAGCCAGTTTATCAGATATTCTGGTCTCTGCTTCTACGCTTCTTCAAATATATTCAATTTTTATAATGATAATGTGAAGAATTATTAGGATTCAATGCTCTTCAACTCAATGCACTTGAGTACTTATTTTATATAATATGTTATTCTTGGGTGTGAAAAGCATAGAAAGATAAATAATTCCTTCTCTGTGGGGAAAATCAGCCATACATCAAATCATTACAAATAGGGTATTCCACGGAAAGGGATAAACCAGAGGAAGGCCCAAATAAGATGACAGAAGCAGAGGAGAACCATGGGAAACCCTCCTAAAATTTGCCCAGTCCCTTGAAGGGTGGTGGGTAAGTTTTCTTTTAATAGAGAGCTCACTGTCCTCCGTGTTTCCTTTCAGGACAGAGTCAGAGGTGAAAAGAGGTGAAGTAATTAAAATGAACTGGAATTAACGTCAGGGTTCTAAAATCTACTTGTTTTTTTTAATACTACGTCTTTGATATTGTAAACAGTGCCACAATAAACATGTGTGCATTTATCTTTATAATTGAACAATTTATA
The DNA here is from genome assembly GCF_049354715.1 of Callithrix jacchus. Classification (NCBI taxonomy): domain Eukaryota; kingdom Metazoa; phylum Chordata; class Mammalia; order Primates; family Cebidae; genus Callithrix; species Callithrix jacchus. The sequence continues at coordinate 112,733,985 of NC_133515.1, forward strand.
ATCCTTCGGGTATATACCCAGTGATGGGATTACTGGATTAAATGGCATTTCTATTTCTAGATCTTTGAGGAATTGCCACACTGTCTTCCACAGTGGTTGAACTAATTTACACTCCCACCAACAGTGTAAAAGTGTTCCTATTTCTCCACATCCTCTCCAGCATCTGTTGTCTCCTGATTTTTTTAATGATTTCCAGTTGCGGAGGGATAACAATAAGAGAAGTACCTAATGTAGATGACAAGGGGATGGATGCAGCAAACCACCATGGCATGTGCCTACCTATGTAACAAACCTGCACATCTGCGCATGTACCCCAGAACTTAAAGTATAATTTAAAAAGTTTAAATAAATAAATAAGTACAATCAATAGATAATAAACGTTGGCAAAGATGTAGAAAAAAAGAGAATCTTTGTATATTATTGATAAAAATAAAAATTGGCACAGCCATTATAGAAAACAGTATGGATGTTCCTCATAAAACTAAAAATTGGAAATTGAATTACAAAAAAATCTCTACTTCTTCAAGTTCCTCCCATTCTGGCATAAGCTTCTCTCAGTGTATCGCACAACACAGGCTGATCACTTGTGAGGGAAGCCTTAGTCCTCAATTCCAGGGATTGCTCTGAAAATTATTTTTTTTTCTTTCCCTTCTTTAAATGGCTTTAGTTTCTCTTAGGTTTTGCTTGTCCAACGTGCTCATTCATTCATTCATTCATCATTCATTCATTTGTTCAATTAACACATTCAGTAGGCAGCTAACTATGCCAAGTGCATTGCTGAGAATTAGTGTGACATGAGTGCACAAAACAGAGTGCTACTTCACCTCATTGGTTCTGTGAGAATAGAGAGGAGCCCCTTTGAAGACCCTCGGTAGGATGGAGAAGAGCCACAGAAGGTGTCAGGTTTCAGTCAAGGCAAGGAGAGTGGGAACAGGGAGGCTCAAAGGAAATGTGGGGAATTTGGGAGGTGGGTTTGTTCAGATGAACCTGGAAGGAGGGCAGGCAGGTGGGTCCAGGACATGGCAGTTCAGGGGAGAGTGCTGCGGGAATCCTGGGCAGTCTTGCTTGGTGGAAATTTGTACATAAGAATGGAGTGAGCTTTGTAAGATCCTGATAGGAAGGTGAACCAAGGATTTTTATATCCAGCCAAAAAGCACCCTCAGGCCTCAGGGAATGTGTTCCCCTAAGTTTTTCTTGAAGAACCTTCTAGACAGTGAGCTTCTGTGAACCAAAATCATGAAGCAGTTTTGAATGGAGAAACTATACCATCACTAAACAGACAGCTCCTCATAGACATTACACTAAATGCAGGTAAAAGGTAGGAAGGATAATATTTAATGGTTATGTCCTTTGACAATATAACTACATTTCAACCATAAAAATGAAGGAAGAACAAGACGACCAATTGGAAAAACAATTTTGAAACTTCTCAGTAATCATATTGATGGTGGTAATATTTAGTGCTGTCATTTTGAGACTAATACACTTTTTAGGGCTAAAGAAAATGAAAGCAACTAGGGGATATTTTAAATAAATCATCTGCTGAGTCCTTGATAGATTTTTTTTAAATAGATGAAAGTAGATGTGAGCTACATATGTGATATGGTTTTACTGTATCCCCAGCCAAATCTCTTCTTGAATTGTAGCTCACATAATTCCCATGTGTCATGGGAGGGACCCAGTGGGAGGGAACTGAATCATGAGGGCGGGTTTTTCCCGTGCTGTTCTCGTGATAGTGAATACATGGATAAGGAGTTCCCCTGCACACGTTCTCTTGCTTGCTGCCATGTAGGACATGACTTGGCTCCTTATTCACCTTCAGCCATAATTGTAAGGTCTCCCCAGCCACATGAAACTGTGAGTGAATTAAACCTTTTTTCTTTATAAATTGCCCGCTTTGGGGGATGCCTGTATTAGCAGCATGAGAACAGACTAATACAATAACAGGCTACATGAAAAGCCTGTGGTTCTGAATTTGGTGGGAAGTATCAGTATGAACTTAAAATTTGTTTGATCTCCAAGCTGTGTTCACTGAAAAAGCCTAGAAATAATTCATCCCTAGCACCCAGACTGTGGTCTAGAAATATCATTTCTCAGTAAAGGAAATTAGAACTTCTCAGAAAAATGGAGCAGAAAAGTACAAAAGGAGCCGGGGACACCGTGACATACCAAACAGAAAGAAAGCTGTCAGAGACTACTGGCATAGTCTCAAAGACCAAGGTTCACCGTGAAGAGGCCCCACTATCCAAAGATGGAACAACTTGAGCTTCAATTAGGAAGACAATTATAACGCACAGAAACCTAATAAATATGTTTAAATTCACCTCATAGAAAAAGTTTTTTAAAAACTAAACAGTCTCCTTTGAAGGTTAATAGGAAACAAATTTGTTATCTTGACAACAGTAAAAAAGAAAAGAACCAAGCACTTATTTTGCCTTTCCCACATGAAGTCTACCAGAGACCACATAGCACAGGTGAGGGAAGCTTCTCCTGATAAAATATTCCATCTAGGCCTGGCACGGTGGCTCATGCCTGCAATCCCAGCACTATGGGAGGCTGAGGTAGGTGGATCACGAGGTCAGGAATTTGAGACTAGCCTGACCAACAAGGTGAAACCTCATCTCTACTAAAAACACAAAAGTTAGCTGGTTGTGGTGGCATGCACCTGTAATCTCAGCTACTCAGGAGGCTGAGGCAGGAGGTAAAGATTGCAGTAAGCCAAGATCACACCACTGCACCCAGCCTGGGTGACAGAGTGAGACTCCATCTCAAAAAAAAAAATTATCTAATAAGGAAAAATTAAATGATTGAACTGGAATGTAAGTATTTTGTAATCTCCATGGAATCCATTTATGCAGTCACTGAGCAGCCGCCACTGATAACATTGCCAAAATATCCCAAACATGACGTGCTTCCTGGTGGAAACACGAAGTCCCATGAAAGGCAGGCCTCGGGTGTGGAACTCAGTCTTGCTGAACGAAGCCTGGAGTCCAGGATGCCCTAGGCAGGAAACACAGAGGATAAAAGAACACGTTGAACTACACCATGCACATGAAGTTAAGAGAAACATGGGAAACTTCATGATCATGCTGAATTTGAGGAGGAAGAAGGCCATTGTGGTGGGGGCAGAGCCTGTGGAGAGGCCTGGGGTGGGGCCTGAAAGAGTCCTATTTTTTGACCTGAGTGGAGGTCAACAGAGTGGTTTCTTCCAGAAGAATTTATTTTCTCTGCATCTGTTCTGTGTCATATTCCTGTATCTTTTTAAATTTTATTTTATAACTTAAAAAGGTTACAAAACAAAATAGAAAAGACTATGTGTCTCTACCGTTACATTTGGAGGAGATTAACATAGAGATAAAATGCTCTTAGGCTATGCTGATAAACATTTTGTCTATTTTAAACTGTAAGTATTTTCAGATATGTAGAAAAATTTGGGAAATATGTAATACCAAGTATAAATTAGCTAATGTTAACATGTTGTCATTTTTGTTTTATTTTTTTAAAAAAGTAAATGCAACACTGAATATAAGTTAGGTCCTCCTATTTTCACCCAAAGTCTCATTTCCTTTATTCCCCAACATTCCTCCCTAGAGGGAACCAATGTCATGTTTATAGTCACAAAAACAGTAACAATGTATCCTCTAGCATTGATTGAACGTATTAGGTGTGGACACATTTTGCTCACTTTACAGGAGACTCTTGGAATTGTCAGAACAACCTTAGGAAGCAGGTGCTGCTGTTTTCCTCACTTTTCATAGGAGAAAACACAGCACAAGGCTCACCCGCTGAAGGTCTCAGAGCTGGGAAGCCACGAAGCGGATGCGCAGATCCAGGCAGGGTGCCGTGTGGGTTCAGGGTATCCGTCCACAGGTGCAGGGCTGTTCAGGGCTCATGAACAGACACATGTTTATGAGCATGCTGTTCAGCGCCAGCATGGCTGCATGGAGTGAGAGTGATGAAGGAGCGGTGATTCTGCATGCAGAAATCGAAACTTCCTTCGCTACAGTTACAATTATATTGTCTGAATTGAAATTACATTAGTTAGAACCTCTAGCATTAAGTTAAATATTAAATCCTGGCCAAAAGGGCACATGTTTGGAGACCGTCTTACCTATCTTGTGATTTTTGGACTCCATTAAATAATTAAATCATGGATGTACTGGCTGGCAGTCACAACAGCTAAAAAGGTCTTAGTGGAGGTAACATTCTTAATTTCTTGAGGCCTGTTTTCTCAATTATAAAAATAAGTGTGTCTACCATATTCTAAGTTTTTCTTTTGTCTTTAATTTCTGCAATTATTGTTGTATAAGTGACCATTCAGTTCTCATTATAAAATGGGGATATTGAAAATGTAAAGATAGGTGTTTTATATTTTTTTTAAAGAAGTTGCTAAGGAAAGGCCAGATGATGGATTTTATTATTTTATGATTAGTGTAACAAGTAGAAAACAATGTTTAGAAAATGTCTGAGCATAACACATTAATTGCATTAAAGCTGGCGGGGGAACTCTATGCTTTTTTATTCTTTATTTGCATTTTCTAATTGATGACAATAAACAGAAAACTTGAAAAATAAAATGAGAACAAATATAAGACGCTTTAAGTACATACACTATATGTTAATAAATGTGCCTTTTTACCTCCCTCGTTGCCACGCCTGTGAAATCAGGCCTGCGGTTCTCCACAGCTCCCCTGGGAAACTCCCCAAGGCTCTCTCCTCCCCCTGCCCCTCTGCCCCTTCTGGTTTCTATGGCCCTTCTCTGGCCTTGCTGCCTTTCTCTTCCTGATCTCACAGTGCTTCTCCGTAGGAATGGTAGGGAGGGGGCGTTTTCTTCTGAGGACCTACTAAGTGTCCCCATGGAACACACGCAGGTCTTGTGGGACAAGGACTGACCTGATTGTTCTCTGCGTGTCCTGTTTTGATGCTCAGCCGCTGCTGGAGGTCACGCTGCAAGTCAACCCTTGACCTACCCCAGGGTCTAACTCCCCACCGTTACTAAGACCCGTGCTCCTATTAGAACAGGTGCCATTTCTTTTTGCCTGTGTGCTGGCTTTGCTGGATGCTCTCAGGTCTGACTCTTTCCTGCATCATTACATGTGCTCGATCTGCCTCTTGTGTCTTCACAATGTCAAGGGCTAAAGAAGTCAGGAGACCTCGGAAGTGGATTCTAGGCCATGTTTCACGTGGCTGGCATTGGGAGGGTGTACAAGCATTTCAATGGCTGTGACCAACACGTTTTCCCTTTGAGACCCATCTTTTGGTCCCAGTTTTTAAGGCATACATTTAAAAAATTGCCTTGTTATCACTTGAATGCATTGTACTTTTTTGTCTGAAAAGTATTAACAAATGGATCATTTATTTTATTTACTAGAATGTATATTTTAACAATTTTGGCTCTTTCTAGACATTCATCTTCCAAGAACAAAGATTTTTCTGCAATGAAGAAATGATGTAAGATACTCCAGGTAACCTGAAAGTATCCCAAACTTATCTCAAATAACTTAAGCCCGGTCTTAAACAATATGAAGTTCTGGAATACATATAATCCTGACGAAAGAAAAAAGAATATGTCGAATGTGTTAAGTTTTAGTATTTTTAAAATCACTCATAGTATTTGGTAAGTATATCTTCTGACTTTCAAATTAAGTAAAATACTATATGGAAGGTATTCTGTGAAGTCCTTCTCTCACTTAGAGCTGGTTAAAGGAACATGGGCCAATTCCGTGAGACCAGGCTTGAAACCCATGGTGCAGATACACATATTCGAATCTGAGTCAAGGTTCCGATCTGAGCTCTGGTGGCCTAGAAGAGAATTTTTAATTTCCTGCTAACCAAACATTTTTAGATGTCTTTAAGAGAGCATCATTTTAATGGGCAGACCACCAGGTTTATTCCTGCAGGCTAGTACTCCATCCTGAGTGAGTGACTGTGGCAGCTTGAAGGATCTCGTTCTGTCTCTGTCTGCCTGTCTCTATCTCTTTGTCTCTCTGTCGCCCTCTCTCACTTTTTCTGTCATCAGTGATTTTAGACCAGTCACCCCCTTTCTAGACTTCAGTTTTCTAAACTATAATGTTGATCGTCTCTAAGGCAGCTTTTCTCTTCTAATTTCCGGTCATTCTAACATCTGCTTGTGTTTGTATTTTAAGCAAATTCGGAAAATGAGATTCCAATTCTATAAATTAGATTGTCTGCGTTAGGCAACTACTTAAGATAAATTTATATAGTGGGGTTCCAAACACCACTTCTCATGGCCTCCATAAAATAACACGGAATTCAACCCCAGCCTTTAGAATTCTTTTCAGAGGAGGGTGAAAGTAGGTTCAAGGAAAAACAGCACAGTTCATGAATGCATACATTCAGAAACAGTGCTGAAGAGGCAAGTCTCAGCCACCCTGGTGTAAAACTTGCCATCAATCACAGAATGTTGTCAGGAGATGCCTCTGAAATTTACACTGGGAAAAGATCTAAAAGCCAATACAAGATATGCTGTTGTCCACACTGGACTTTCAGAAAGGTTACAGAATGAATAGCAGAGCAAGTCAAACAGAAACGCAAGTCCTGAGCCCCGGAGAATGCACAGGCTTCCTGGGAAGGGCGTGCGGCAGTCACAGGACAGACGGCCGACCCTGGGGACCCAGAGAAAACTGAGGCAGGAAGAGCAGACACAGAATAAAGAGCACTCGCCCAGTTCCCAAGCTCCAAAGCTGCAGGATATCCCATGCCTTTCTTTTAGTTACATACAACTAAAGGAATCTAACTAGAACAAAAGTTACAAGACCATATAACAACAACCAGGTGCCAACATTGATGCAGGCAGAGAAGAGAAGGATACACAAAGACATTCTTTTTTTTTTTTTTTTTTTTTTTTTTTTTTTTTTTGATACGGAGTTTCGCTCTTGTTACCCAGGCTGGAGTGCAATGACGCGATCTTGGCTCACCGCAGCCTCCGCCTCCTGGGTTCAGGCAATTCTCCTGCCTCAGCCTCCTGAGTAGCTGGGATTACAGGCACGCGCCACCATGCCCAGCTAATTTTTTGTATTTTTAGTAGAGACGGGGTTTCACCATGTTGACCAGGATGGTCTCGATCTCTTGACCTTGTGATCCACCCGCCTCGGCCTCCCAAAGTGCTGGGATTACAGGCGTGAGCCACGGTGCCTGGCCCACAAAGACATTCTTAAGGGCCAGCACAGGAGTCAGGGCACATGTTCCCGTGTTGAGTAAACATTCATGCATTCAGCCAGTCAACAAATATTATTAATATTCATGTCTTTGTGTGAAAATGTGCTGGGTCTTTGGTTATCGATAGCATTTCACATTCCTCCGTGGGGCATTTCTACGCTTTCTTTAGATGAGGGGAAGTCCAGCAGACCTATAACCGTGTGAAGCCAGAGGAGAGAGCTGCTGGGTTCTCTCTGAGAATTCAACATGGCAGTCACCAGCTAAGTGTGGCAACTGGACACTTGAAACACCGCTGGTGCCAACTGGGGGAGTTTTGAATGCAGAACACACACAGGATTGTTTTTAAAACCGTGAAATATCCCAGTATAAGTTGTACGTTGATTACATTTTGAAATAATAGTCTCTATGTACCAAGTAAAATGAATTATCAAAGCTTATTTCACCTGTTCCTGTTTCAAAATTATTAGAATAAGCATGAGGCTTACAGTATTTATCTTCTGGAAGGGACTGATCTAGTCTAATGTTTCTCAAACTTTACTGTGCATGCAGATCACCTTCTGTATGCAGGATTAGGTAAAAGTGCAGATCCTGAGTCAGTGGGTCTGAGAGGGACCCGCAATGCTGCATTTTCAGCAAGCCTGAGACACCCACGGGTCCTGATGCTGCTTGGATGGCTCCTGAGTCTATCGCAAGAATAAGATGAGATAGAAGACAAAGGCACTTTTAGTCCATAACTGGGAAACAGACACCTGCTGTGAGGTGTATTAAAAGACAAAACAGGAATTGTCCTTTATTACAAATTAATAAGGCCACACATCAAAGATGCATTGCTAAGATATTTCTCCTTGCAAAATTTCTTCCAGTTGGATACAACGAAAGGGTTGGTAACTAACAGCGCCGTAAAGTTTATGTTTTTTAAGCCTCCTTATTTGTTTCATTTCTGATAGAATTTGGATTGTGGAGCAATTTATTTCCTTTCTGGAGCATAAGGGATTTTGTACTTGCAGCTGAGAGAGAAAGAAGTTTTGGAGCTAGGACTCCATCCGGTTTGTATGGAGCGGGGCCACTCCACACAGAACCCTCAGAAGATCTTAGTGAATGAATGAGACTACTTCACAGAAAGCAAATAGGCCCATATTTGGAGTGAGTGATGGCAGCAGATCCATGATGAGAGGAAGAAAAGGAGAGACTGTACCAGAGCTTGTGCTCTCACCTAGAAAGGCCCTGGGTTTCAGTGTTTGTGTGTGTGTGAGTCTTGGTGTTCTGTGTCTGTGTCTTGTATCAGTGAAAGCTCTGATAAAAAAGCAAAGGAAACCAATGGACTCATTTCAGCAGAAAAGGCCATTTATTAAGAAGATATTGGTAGCTTGCCAAATGCCCAGTAGTGGAAGATGAGGGGAGAGGGCTGTGACTATTTCCAGCGTCCAGGCTGCACAGCTGAGGGAGTTCACTCAGAACAGCTCCAGTGCCTCCTCCAATCCTGCACTCACCAGAGAACCCTTCTCCACCTGCTCAGGCTCTGAGGTCAGGACCTTCCTCCATGAAGCATCAACACAGGGGAAGCGTCTGCTGTTTCCATCCCGTGCCGCCCTGCATCAGCACGCAGCCCTAAGAAGCACTCGTGCATCTCTGCGCAATCCTCTCCTGATAGAGAACGTTCCACCCCATTCTTAGAAAGGAATGGCTTGATTCTGTGTGCTCAGCTCCCAGTCCAAGATTCCTAGCTTGTGTCAATTTCTTCTCTCTTCTGCCATAATTCCATGTCAACGCACTGCGCACTACAGGCCACTATCACCTTAAATTGACATGGGACAAAGACTGAGGAAAGCAGAAAATTAATTCACGTAAAGATGCACATGGCACAGGAAGGAAGATAAATGCAGTTAAATATTCTAAGTCTTTTGTCTACAAGGTGAGCACTGGCATTTGTGACACCCCTCCTTCCCTGCTACGTCCTGGTCCCTCTGTGTCCCACCAGCTTCTCAGCGGGTCAGAGCTGCTCACCTTATCGGATGGTGTGTGCTCTGTGAGGGATGAGTCCTCAGTGTGGGCAGCCCTAGTCTTCCTCTGGCTGTTATGACTGAACTTGGCATCATTGAAAAATGCCCCAACGAATCTTCTTTTTGCTTTTAGGTTAGTCATTAGTCCACCAAGACGCCCTATTTAAGAGGATAACAGGAGGGGATTTCAGTTCATGGCCCTAAAGTCAGAGCAGTGCCCTCTCCGGGCTTGCTGTGTAGCGACCCCTGTATTCCTTTGATAATCTGGGCCAGTCGCTTTCGTGAACACCTAAACCCTATGCATGTGCTCCCAAAGTAGCCTGACCCTCCAAAAAGAGAAAGCCAGGAGTGGAAGGCAAAGCTTCTTGCCTTTCTGTTTGCAAACATAACCTGGCCATTCCCCAGACAATCAGATTCCAGTAACTTTATAAGGTGCAGACCCCTATATTTTTGTTGAATTCACCTTCTGGTCTCTAGTAAGTCTCTATCTTGTCAAGAAATGTAGAGCAAATACTGGTTCCTCCTCTACAGGTTCTTGCAGTGTTCTGTCATTGCTATAGTGTGCCAGCCTTATGTCCTCTGGGCAGAGAGAAAGTGGATTTTCTGCAAAGATAAAGAATTAATGTAACCTAAGATAAGACAGTGAAGATGTGCTGTTGTTCCTAAAATATGAAGAAAAATGAAACTTGGTCTCATCCTCTCACTGGGATAACATCCATTTCCCGGTGGTGGGAGCTGTGAGGATTTGCTGGAGTAGAGAAGCTACATTGGGAGCGTCATCCTCCATCAGCTCATGGCAACTCACCACAGTTCTCCAGAATCCTTCCTTCTGTGCCAGCCCACCAGGGAATGAAAGAGGATAAGATAAGCGTGCTGCCATTATCACCCGTGGCAACTTTACAGCTATGATTTCCCCATGTATCAAAATAATAAACCGAAAGTAATGCCACCATGCTTTCGGTTTATTATTTTGATAGTGCATTTATTAGGGATCCAGAAAGGGGATTCTGCCAGTTACTGAAAATATCTTTTTTAAAATATTGAGTCGCATATGTCACTTAGTGTGGAGTGCAGTGGCACAATCATAGCTCCCTGCAGCCTTGAACTCTTGGGCTCCAGTGATACACCTGCCTCAGCCTCCTGAGTAGCTAGGACTACAGGTGTGCACCACTACACCTGACTTATAAATACATCGCTTTCATCTCTGCCCAAAGGAATTTTGGGGAAATACAGGGAGGGCTTAAGGTCCCACTGAGCATGCATCACCAGCCTGGCTGTACATCTCTCTCAAGTGGACCACTTGGTATTCTGTGTTCCCGGGAGAGAAGGCAAGCCAAAGTCCAATGATTCCCATATGGTAGGGGCGTTTCTCTTCTCAAATACAGAATCACTCTGACAAACAGCTGTAAGGCCAGCTGGGAAAGGACATTTATGTTCATGACACTACTGCAGGATCTTTCTTTAAAGGCATTTCTTCATTCTAGATGTCCCAAGTCCAGAAGCCAACTTATTTCTGAGATTGGGTGAGAAACTGCAGATGGTAAATCTCAGGTCCAACACCTGTGCCCAGATGCCCAGTTTCTTCAGTTCCATACAAGTAAGAACTTTGTAGGCCACCCATCTATTTCAGTAAATTATTTCCTATGGTCATGGCTGACCATTTAATTGGTTTTCTACCAGGTACTATGAGCTGACAAATTCCTATGTTACGAGATGTTTTCTACCAGGAAAGAGAACAAAACTGTTTCTCAGAGCTTGAGTTGACTGCACTCTTAGTACAGATATATGTGTCATTTAGTGTACTCAGTTACAAATCAATGTTCTGACTGAATTAGGCATAAAAATCAGAACTACTAGTATGATTGGAATCTCAAACTTGGAGATTAGCACATTAGTGATAATGCCTAAAATATGTTGTACAGCTCAGGACGCTTCTACAACCACCATAAACTCTACACACTGCACTGCTTCTCAGTTATACTACAGAGCCACCATTGCCGGAGGAGAACCTTTAAGGCCTATGTTTTTCTGTGGGATGAACACGCACTTCAAACTCTAACACGGGCATGTCATAATGGTAGATTTCCACGTTGCCAGTCTTTGCTGAAAGAGAAGTTGGAAAAATAAATAGCTAGTTATGTTAGTATCGAGAGTGGGAGGCAGTCCCTACCTAGGAATGAGGCTCGAATGTTGGGGAGGGCTGGGACGTAGGAAAGAGGTTCAAATGCTGGAAATTCAGAAAGAGTGAAACATTCTCTGCAGCACAAACCAGGGGTGTCCGTCTTTCTCCTTTCGCTGAACTCCATCACCTTCTCTGCCTCTATGTTTTTTCCTAGATTCTCTTGTCTGAGTGATTTTCAGCACCAAAACTCTTCTAAATACCCATGGTAATTATTACTATTTTCAGTACAATGAAGAAAAGTATAATTCTGAGTAAAGTAAGGGGTCTTTCTTTCTTTCTATCTTTTTTAAACTTCAGGGATGAGACCCATAAGCTAATTACAAAAATCAATAACAATCCCCTTATTAAGAACCTGATATGGACCAGCGTTATTCCTGTGTGCTCATGAGCTAAAAAGCATTCATCCCTTCCTTCAAGTAGTTTAAATCATTGCAGAACTACTCACCTAATGGCTTAAAGGACTAAAATGTGATATAAAAACCCCAGATGCAAAATGGTTCAGAGACTGAGTCTCAAGGGCACACAGGTCGTGTGGAAAGTCTTGTTGGAATAGGGGTGTCTGTGAGTTTATTGGGCCACTAAGGGTGAAATGAAAAGCACTTACTTTCATAACATTGTAGATGATTTTTAAAATTACAGACTTTGGGTAGAATAAATACCTTTTAGAGTATCTTAGTTTGCTGGTTATAATCATCTAAACCAGCAGTCCCCAACCTTTCTGGCATTAGGGACTGGTTCCACTCATAGAAGATAATTTTTTCCCAGAGCATGTTGGAGTGGGAGGTGCTTCACCTCAGATCATCAGGCATTAGTTAGACTTTCATAAGGAGCGTGAAACCTAGATCCCTCTCACACACGGTTCACAGTGGGATTCACCCTCCTGTGAGAATCTGCTGCCACCACTCATCTGACGGAGCCCAGGAGGTAATACTCACTTGCCCACTGTCCACCTCCTGCTGTGGGCCTGGTTCCTAACAGGCTATGGACAGAGTTGGGCACCCCAGACCTAAACCTTAAATTCTCAATGCTCTTTCAGATCTCAAAATTATATTTCATATTTATATCGATATATTTTGCCTATAAATAAGCAGTTCTACAAAATCAGGCCAAGTGATCTGAATACAGAGGCTTTCAACTCCACCTGCTCCAGACTCCCCTAATATTGGTTAATATTCGATGGAATGGTCAGCCTGGGATAGCTGCAGAAGTAATGCATGAGCTCTGCGGTTCGTGGTCTACCCTTTTTGACCCAATTATTTCATTGAGGTTACACAACCAAATTCTATCTGGTCACAACTGTTCTTGACAGCTCAGCTCTTCTTCATGGTATGTCTCCTAAATTTCTTTCTCATTATTCTATTTAGCAAGTTCACCACCTACACCTTATTTCTTTTATCCATTTGCTGTTGAGTCACTCTATAGATGTTTTGATAAGTTGAAGCTAATTTCCTGTGATGAAAATGGGTTTCCCATCTTTATTGTTGACATGTTAATAAACCACCCCTTCTCTCATATACACCTAGCTTGGAGCGTTGTTTCCCAATACAGTGAGGGAGGACTATGCTACTGCCTGATTTTGCACAGTGTACACTCTCATATAGTAATATCTGGATTCCAGGTTTTACCAACTTACTACCCAACTATAGCAATTCTATGCTATTTGCTCCAGATATAAATTAATCTCAGACTCCCTTTAGATGTCGCAGCTCTCCATCACTGGTGCAGACATAATTCTGAAGAAAAGGTCATGAGCTTCCTGTAGCAAAATTCAAATAAGTCATCATCAAGCTTCCTATGAAGGGCTAGTTCCCAGCCCTCACCTGGTGGACAACACAGCACCTGAAGAACCATCCAGGATCCTTTCCATACATGTCATGTTGAGACTGGAGTCCAGAGAACAGAAAGGAAAGAGATTGCTCTTCCTACACCATGAGAGAGCAATCCAGTGTTTGTTAAAGTGATCAAGATATGTATCCTATGGTTGGGAATACATCATAGGTAATAGCCTGCATATATTTCAACACATAAAATTATCTGGACTGGTTCTTTGTACTAAATTGGGGGACATACCCATTAGAAGTGGCCATATGTTCCAATTTATTTTCTCTTACAAATAAATAAATACATACATAAACAAAATTAATGAGATGTATTTCCTGACACCAAAGGCTTTCACATGTGGAATAAACTATTCCATGAAACATAAAATATCTTAGAAATAATTGAAGGAAGCAGTCGACAGATATCTAGAGACAAAACATTTGGTTGTGAGGTTTACTTGCAAACTCCAGGGTGATTTTTAATCTAAATGGTCATTTGAGTGTCCCCAGTCCTTATATGTCCTGAAGGATTTTATGGCACCTTACTGCAGAGTACTTGATGTCATTTTTGAAGAAATCATAATGTATCCAGTGAGCTACAACGTAACTGCGAAATGCAGACCGCAGTGTTGCTCTGCTGTTGCTCTGTGGCTTCATGATTCATTCATTTTTCCTCTTCTCTTAAGCCATTTGAGGGCTGGTATCTCAGCTCTAAAGTCATGCAGAGAATGGGTGGAAAGAATACAAATGCTTCGCTGGAGCCAGATTCAGGCTAGGGCAATTATTGTCAACACGAGGAGGTTGAATGAAATGCAGTGACAGTGTGTAAGGGAAGATGTGTTCTTTATTGCTGTTGGGTCCGGGAATGCCTTACCTTAAGGGTAAAACATTAGACACTATGCTTATCAACACAGCAGCCTGTCATTGCAGTGAGTTACACCTGCAGCTTAAGGTAACCAAAGCTGTTGCAGCAATATTGTGCGTGTGTGTGTGTGCAGGTGCTTCACATCTAATATACATTGTATTTTCACAGACATGCACATATGTGTGAGGAACACATGTACATATATAAATCTGTGATTTAAAATATTGTGTCGGTATTATTTACAGATTTCTTTCTTCTTAATGTAAGATAAAATATTTGCGATAAATTTTAACTAAGAAAACCAAATTTATTACTATCACAATTATTACTATGATAAACTCATAGGGAATAATTACATGAATATGTGTGTATGTATGTATGTGTGTGCGCACATATATATTTTTTAATTTGAACTTTGTTTTTAAGTACATTTGGAATTATTTTAAAGTAATAATATATATTTAAATGTCTAAACAATATACAGGAGGTCACTATCTGGCCTAAACACTCAAGGTTTATGGGAATATTGTTGTGCCTGCTCTGTTTTAGAGGAGTGCTTTGTCCTTTACAAAGTGGACAAACACTCCCACTGTACTGCAGCTCCAGTTCTGCAGTCGTTTTGGAGTTGCTCTTTACCCCTCGGTGGCCCCACGACTCGGAGAGCTCTCCTTACCCACATGCTGCTTGCCCCAGGAGCTGAGGATAAGTGTCTTACACACAGGATATATGCTCCCATTTTTTTCCACCGACTGTAAATGATTCCTATTCTTTGCTCCACAGAACATCCGATGTGGTGCCCAATCAGCTGAGAAAGCTGCACAGACGTCATTAGTTCTGTATATGTGTGTGTGCGTGTGTGTGTGTGCGTGTGTGTGAAGGAGAGAGAGAGAAAGAGAGAGAGGGAGGAGACTGCAGCTGCCTTGCCGCGTGCTGAGTGGAGTCTCCATTAGGGCAGCGCTATTGATTTCTGATTCACATTGCAGCAACAGGGCTAGAATGCATGAGAAAAAAAATCACATCTCAGAAATAGGAATTAAAAAGACAAAAATAAGTAGATAGATAGTTTTGCACAAAAACCAAGCATCTGTTACCAAAGGAAACCAAAAGTGATAATTTAGAAAAATTTAAAGACTGTTTATAAATTAGAATAAAAAGCATATGAGAGGTAGAGTAAAATGAGGTTAGAAAAATTATTGGTTCTAATTTTTCAGCAATTGTTTTATGTAAGATAATAATGGTCTAATTTCCAGAATGCCTTGAGAGGCCCTGGAAAATGTGGCAGAGATATTGCAAAGTAAAGCTTATTTGAGGGTGATCTTGAAGCTATGCCTGAGAATTTCAAACGACAAAATACCCAACATTCATTTTTTAAAATTGTGTTAGATTATCTTATTAACTGGTAGTTCTCTATTTTAATTCTTTGTGTTGCATAATATCTAGGATACAGTAACAGGCTGGTTGCAAATCCTTGAAACAGAAATAGGTTTCTTCATAGGCTGCGTTTCAGCATGTCCAACTGTGAGCCTGTGAAGCACAGCACTGGAGTTCTCTCGAGATCTGTTGCCTCGGATTTGGTTAGAAATTATTAAATCTGGAGTGTAAAAATCTTGTCTTGGCCTTTTAGGCAGCTCGATTTTAAAACCAGCCCTTCTGCCCCAAGACTGATCAACTGCTCCCACCCTGCCCCAAAAGAAAAACTGAAGTAAGTTCAGTTTTAAAATAATGGTGCTGTCAGGCAGGCAGTCTGCATGTGAGCAGCAGAAAATTAGAAGAATAGAACCATTCATTCTCATCTCCCACCACGACATGCACGCACACATACATGCACACACACACACACACACACACACACACACACACGACACCACCAGTCAGTTAAGGGGAAAAAGGGTGATACCTTTTTAAAAAACGAAAGGCAGTAAGCCATTATTAGCAAGAGCTATATTGAGCATGCTTGCCAGACAAGCAGCAAAGCTGAGCTCCAGTTCCGCCCAGACATGTGCCTTGCCATTTCCATTTTAATCAGCCTGCTCAGGATGGCTGCTGATTCATTTTGCAGGATGTCCCCCTGGGAGCCAAGGTGGAAGCCTGAGGCGAGCTGCTATTGCATCAATGCAGGCACATCCGAGCACGAGCGTGGAGGCAGAGGGAGGAGAGAAAGCCTTCAGCACCGCATCCAGATTTCAATATGGCTAGTTAGAAGGTCCTGCATGAAACCCAGTCTATTGCAGAAAACATAATGAAAGGAACAGAAAAGCAAAAAGTCACATGTCATTTCATTATCCAACTATTCTCTCCCCCAACCCCTTCCTGCCACCAACACACACACACACACGCACACACACACACACACACACATTTTACAGTGACCGTGAAAGATTTCAAGCCACTCTGTGGAAGAGTGTGTGTGTGTACGTCATGTGTGTGTGCTGTTTACCTGGTAACTAGCTGGGGTGGTATACCTGATTTAGCTGGAGACTTTGATTTGTAGGACTGACAAGCTTATTATGCAGTGAGTTTATTATTGATATTATTCTGCTCTCGGTTGCCATGGCCACCTTGTGAGAGACATTCAATTTTCTCTCTTCCATCATCATTATCTATGAGGCCATCTGTTGTGGAAAATGAATTCAGCCTCATTTGCATGACTGATAAGCAATTTTTTTTTTATCTATTTAACAGAAGGTCATATGCCGGGGATTTGGAGCTTGTGAAAAAAAATGTGGAAAAAAAAAAAAGCCTAGGAGAGGATGAGTGGGAGTGTGTGCATGGGGGGGTGTGTAGAAGTCAAACAGATCCCTGCGGCCTGTGAGCCTATCGCGCTGCATTTGTCATTCCTGCCCGGGCGACATTTTTTTTCCCTAAGCTACTGCACACTAAACAGAGTGAGAGAGCTTTTCCCTGCAGCCTTCCTGAAGCCCCCCTGGTTTTTTACTCATTGTTGGTGGGTGTATTTCATTTTCTTCATCCCTGGACCGTGGGTTATGATATCAATATTCACTGAAGACAGAAAGCCACCTTTTCTGCATCTCGGTGGTGTGCATGCTCTTCATCACCCTCTCAAACTCGTGGTGGAACAGGGTTTTCTTCTCTGTCTGTGTATTCTGAGCCAGCAGAGTTACCAAAATTGAACTTGTCTTTCGTTTGTGAGCGGTTGTGGTCATTGTGAGGTACGTGATGTTCATTAGGTTAATTCTTGGGACTTGGTGAGCAGGGTGTGTTTTACCGTAGTTCAAGGGCTTAGATTGCTATTCCATTGTCTGCTCCTTTTTAAAGTTATTTTTATAGCATGGCTGCTAGCTAAAATGTTCCTGGACTGAAGGCTTTGTAATCCACACAAAAATCTGTCTTTAAACTAAAGTGGGTATTAGGTTGCATGACTTAACGGTGATGTTGTTTATTAACAAAAACAAAAACAAAATATGATGCTTGCATAGTGGTGCTTGGGTGATAGGAGGACACTGAAACGAAAACTTCCCAGAGACTTTACGGGATGACTTTACATTACAAATGAAGCACACCATTTTATCCAAGGGCAATTTTATCCCAAAGCAATTAAAATGTTAGGTATTGCTGATGGATTTACCTAATGGTAAGAAGATAGTTGATTTATATTGTTTAAGTGGAGAAACTCAAATAAAGATTTTTAAATTTAACTTAAATGTTTGAAGTTCATCATAATAAAACCAAATGCTATTTATAACAGAAATATGTCTTTAGCACCACCTAAATTAATAAACTAAAAGTTTAAACTGTATAGTTTTAAGGTAGATCTGAATAAAGCAAAAATATGTATGTAAATACTTGTGTGAGAGTCAGCTATATAAAATACAGAGAGCAGATTTTGAATTTAGTATTAACCGTGACAAATTCAGAGCTACACAAGCTAAAGAATTTCTAAGTTACTCAGAGCAAAAATATTTCATATAAGAGCCTTTTTGTCCAAATGTTTATATTTTTTACTAAACAAAATTAACATCATAGGAAAAGCATCCCAATATCACTTTTACAGGTATATGAGGGTCTTTCTAATTGTTCAACTTCATAAATGTCATGCAGATTTTAAAATAATAAAGTCATGTCTCCCATACAGATAAAAATGTAATTATTTTTTTAAAAAGTGTTTTATACAATATTCATTTTCAGAAAACAATAGCATTTCATTCCTATAAGTTTTTACCTCTCAAGAACTTTGAATCCAAAGTGTTGGTTGCAAGTTATAAATGCTACCAAGTTCCACTTCCAGGGAAAAAAAAGAAGTTTGTTTTTCTGATTGACCTAAAGGAACATGTATGATTCTATCACCTCAAATGTAGTAAGTCAATTCTTTAAGTCTCCTTAAAGTTAGACTTTAGTGACAAATTTTCTTTATTAACCAGAATAGACCACTGCTGATGTATTTGTGTGATGGTACTTTGCTTGATTGCACTTTTAAAACTCTTGCTACACTATCACACACTTTTCGTAAGCAATGGCAGTTGTTATATAATCTTTCTGTTTTTAATCAGCCATGTTTCTTCATAGTTTACCTTGAGTTTCAGAGAAATTAGTCTACTTTAAATATTAATTTGGCATTTAAAGATTTTAAAACAATAAAATTCTGATAGATTATGAAGATTATTTAAAGTGACATCAGCTTTCTCAGAGGACTGAAGTTTAAGCATCAGTAATATGAGATCGGGGTCTGTAATATAATATGAAGGATTATGTTGTTGCCTTTTGATCTGTATATGAAGTCTTCAGCTTTGTGAATCAAACTTGTCAACATCTACAAAAAATCTATGAGGGAGCACAATTGATTTTTTCCTCCTCCCCACCCCCACCCCCAAAAAGTTAATTACCAATCTTGGTTGGATTCTTCCTTGCCTCCCTGACATTTGACTGCTGCTAATTCACTGATTAATCTCATTAATGTGATTATAGTAGGATTTGGAGTTGGCTGCCATTGTTCTGTAGACAGTGCTATTCAGTCTGAGCACTTGCCACCTCATTCAGTTTTGCTGTGATTTTTCAAAGGCTGGTGAAGTGAGCTATTGTGAACAGGCTTCTCTGCCTTCCCTTTCAGCACCAGGAGCTGTCCGCAGCTGATAGCAATTGCATTCAACAGTGACTGACTTCCTCCTAGTTTATTGGCAATGTGAAAATGGCCCACTTTCATCACCTTAATGATTGTGCTAGTTGAGGTAGAGGTAGGAGAAGCCTTGGTGGTTACATCTGGATGTTTTGAAGATGGTGGCAGCAGAGATATCTATACTTGAAGATTTTTATTTAATAAAGACTCAATCTGCCATTACATACACATTTTACTCTATCTCCAAATACTCAAACGTAGAATATGTTGAAAATTACTTGTATAAATGTATAGGTGTGGGTTGGAAATTTGTAAACATTATTACTTCAATTGGAAAAATTTTATCCAAATACATGTAATTATTAATAAAATTCATCTTTGAAAAGAGGCACCGGGACTATCTGGTGTCACAGTAAGGCAGAAAGTATGCATGACACACAAATTTCAACTTCTCTTGAGTTAAACTCACATCCAACAACAGAACTTATGCCAATTTCACAGATTTGTGTTGGAAGCTGAGATCAAGGTAAAGGCTCAGTAATTTGTGACCACATATGAGTGGTGCACAAACATTCTTGGAGAAATATGAGTACATAGTCTTCCTTGGGGTCATAAAAGCCGTCAAAGCATGACCTTAGGACTCTGTAGATAGTTTCAAAGGATGAGACTTCTTTAATGTGCTGTTTTCATGGTCCCTGTTATGTTTTCCACCTAATTTATTTATTTTTTTACTCTCTTGAAAATGTATCTATTTTGTACCTTACTCTTGAATATACCCAATGATCTCATTGTCTGGCGTTTTCTGTCTGCTTTCTGTGTCAATGTTTAATAGATCAGGGAAAAGGAATAAGTAATTATGCAATTTCAAAGCTTTGTAAACTTTTTCTATTTGTCATAATTATACTTAAAATTTAAAACATTGAGTTAACAATCTGATTATTTGTTCAGCTGCTTTTATAAATACTTTACATGTGTAATTTTAAAAAGCCAATTACTTCTCTGTGAAAAATTAATTTTGTCAAGTAAATAATGTTTTCAAAGTCACATGCATAAACTAGATTTCCAACTGTACCTGTAAGCCAGTCTAATTTAAGGGAGAGATATTATTTTAAAGATACATAATATATCATCTAAAATACTTTGTTTACTTGTTATACATTTTAGTGGATGCATTTTAACTTCAAACAACTTAAAGGCTTATTTACTCTTAAATAGTTTATATTTTAAAAATTCTATCGTTGGAATTAGAGGCACGAGTCAGATGCTCTTTGTTAATGTCCACTCTGCCCTGCTCTTATAGTTTGGTTTAACTGGGCATCCCTTTTAGAACAGAGCTATGATTTTTTCCAATGCATGTTGTCCTTTGCTGGGAAGTCTACCCTGATAGAAAGTCTCACCAGAACTCTGTTCAGGAGGCAAAGGAATGGTAGACTCAGAAAGGGAGAGCCACAGTTTTGCTAAATTCTTATGATCAAATTACTCCATAGCATAATTTGATTGCAATGGTATCATGCATTTTCCCATTTTCAAGTTTTTAAGAGCTCTTTTTGTGAATATCTCCTTTTTTATTTGAAACATTGTGTAGTATTCCTTAGAAAGAAGTAACTGAAGATAAACTTGAACAAAAACTTGCAAATAAGGTATTTTTCACCAAGCTAAGTTTTATCATACTGCATTCTGTACCACAACACCTGCCACTGATCTGCATTTCTTCCGAACTAAACTGAAGACAAAAGAAATCACAAACTTGAAGAAGAAAATGGATGTAGATGTGTGTGTGTGTGTGTGTGTGTGTGTGTGTGTGTGTGTGGTTGGGGGCAGTGCCATATCTACATATCATGGTTGCTGGCATTAAAAAGATATTCTTAATTGGCATGCCCTCATATTTAAAATATTGCCTATAGTGACCACGACTCATACAAAATAATACAAATATTCTACTTTTACCATAATTTATTATGCAATTTTCCTGATATTAGATTATTTGAAGGCAATAGCTATCCATTTTTTCCCATCAGTGGGCTCTTTTAATGCAATGTGGTTCAGTTTGTAGTATCTTTGTGTCTTGTCTCTTCTCTCTCTCTCCACTTTCCTTTCTCTCTCTTCTGTCCTCTCTCTCTTTAACTCAGTCCCTGTTTGTCTGTTTTGCCACCTTCTTTTATCTCTGTGTCTCTTTCACACCTGCATTGTTCAAGCACACACAATGATTTTTCTATGTATGTTTCCACAATGGAAGTGTTTTTGGCTTTGACATCATAACGAGTCCTCAGGGTATCTGTAGAAGTAATCAGAGATGGTAGAGAAAATGTAAGTCAGGTGTTATAAAACTAGAAAGAATGCATAAATGCTTATTTATTAGACAGAGAAAGACTGATAAGCATTGCTGTGTTGAGCTGTTCTGCTGGGAAAATCTTCCCACCATGTACCTCTTTTAAAATAATCTCTGCTCCCCACGTGGTGATTATTGGAAAAGTTGGGGGGGAGGATATTTTAGTCACAGTGTAAGGAGTATTGTGTTGTGAGAAGATGGAACAGTACAGGACATTCTCTTAAAGCTTTCCTTGCTTTCAGACTGCAGTGGTATATAGCAGGGCTTGACGGGAAGGGAATTGCAGCCTCTGTAGTAACCAGTAAGTCTGGTCCCAACACATCAGGGAAGAGCTCGGTCTTCAGAGGAATTACCTCTGACAGCTGGAAGAGGGTGTTCCTGGTAACTTGGGGCTTGTCCGTCAGTCTCCCCACAGAAACCACAGTCAGCACTGTGCTCTGTGGAAAGCCTGCAGTGGCTGATCCCTTGTGCTGTTCTGCTCTCGACTCTCCCTGTGGATAGTGGGCTGGTGGAGTGCGGGCACCGGAGGGTAGGGGTGAATGGAATGGAAACACAGAGGGGACTGTGACCAGCACGTGCGATGGTCTTTCCACGGCAGACAGAGCCCTGCATGTGTGAGAAGCAGACTGCGGAACAGGATTTGGCTTGATGGCCACCAGCTCTTCCACGAAAAGGTACCTCTTTCCTTTTATTGTAAAGGTTGCATAGCATTTTTTTTTTTATTTGCCTGATGGTTGCAGCTCTGAGTTCTTCTGTTAAGTACTTCAAAAATAGTTGTTTCTCCACCTGCCTGCCTATCTCCAGCTCTCGTTTGATTGCATACACAGCACTTCCTAAAGTCTCTTGGCTTGGCGTGTGAACATGCCAACAATGGACCCTCTCACAAACAGAGCTTCTCCTTCAGGATAATGCCATTGTGGGCACCGATATGTCTGCATGCTGCCCGGAGTTGTTGTTAAACATGAGTCTGTGTATTCAAGGCTAGTTTCCAGGGGCGAGGGTGGGAGGTGCTAACGTAGCCTTTATGATTTAATGCAGCCTTTCATAGCGGTGAGTGTTATAGGAGAGAGGTTTGCAGAGAGTGAAATGGTATAGTCACCACCAGAGTAAAACATCTATGGCTTGACTCAAGAAGCCATTTATAAAATCAGCACTTTTTTTGAGCCAGAAAAATGCTAATGAACATCAGGTATCTCTGTTCCTTTAGTTATTTTAAAAACCTTATTAGGTCTTGCCTTTTCAAAGAAAACTTTTTCTATATTTTTGTCTTCAAACAATAATAAAAGATAAAAACGTTTTAACTTTCTTAGACAAATAGTTTCATATCTTTTGTTTTAAAAGAAAATGATACAAGAAGCTCATACTGAAACAGAATGATCTAGTGTGGTTGGCAACCCAGAGAAGATTTTAAGAACCAGTTAGAGTTAACTCTTGTGTTACCGTTCTTTTATTAAGAAGTGACAAGCTTTGGAACCTCTTTTTGTTTTGTTTGGATGTTAACCGGTAATGCCATTTAAAATACTGTAGATTCAGCTTACTTTGGTGAGGTTTTTTGGCCACAGCATGAATTTACCATAACATCAATGATAGGGGAGATATTTGTAGATATATTGCCTAGCCGGTGGCTGCTAACAGCCTGACTCCGGTATTTACAGTTCTCATCTATTACATTAAATACAGCACTGCTCATGATACACATTCTGCTCTAGAGATTTAGGGGCCTGTGGGTACCAGGCAAGCAGCACACAGCACACATCTCCACTCTTGTCTGTGTTGCAAGCTTGATACACAGGAAGGTTGGAAATTACTGGTTTAATCCACAGCTGTAGCTTGAAAAATATCTAGATCAGCAGTGAAGTTCCCTCCCACCTTAGGATTTGGGGAAGTGGATGTGTTTTGTGCTGCTTAAAGGAGGCAGCCTGCGCCAGGGTAAGTCAGCAGGATGCTTCCGAGGCTCTGGTGCCGCAGGGACCTGGTCTCTGAGGGAGCCTGAGCCTGGTGCACGCAGCGCAGGCGGGACTCGCGGCCCCGCGCTGCCTGCTGCTGCCTCTGATGGAGGCTGCGCTTCGCCCGCCCGGCAGCGCGCTGTACGCATGCCCGTCTTCCCTGCCGTTTAGTGGTGTCAACTTATTAATTTCCATCTTCGACTTCGGGCCTGTTAGTTTCCTGTCTGAAAGCATTATTACTTTTGTCCATGTGGCAAAATAATTAGCATACAGATGAGAAGTGGCCCCTCGCCGGAGCGCCGGTAGAGATGAGCAGTGCAAGGTTGATTGGATGAATGGAGAACAAATGGTGGGCGTTCAAAAGCATTACAAGAGTTTTGTAGTCGTGGAGCAGGTTGGAGAATTTTCTGGGTGAGTCCCTAAGATGGAAGGCAGGGGTGGCTGCCGTGGGAACCACTGCCTGCCGGGCGCTGGCTCAGCTGCAGGTGCCCAGAGCCGCTGCAGGCGCAGATAATGCATTGGGGCGACTTTGTTTTGCAAGTCTCCAGGCTGCTCTCTGACACCCCTCCAGGTAAATATGTCCTGTGCTCCCTGTCGCCTCCAGAGCGTTTGCTCCGCTTCCCGAAGTGGAGCAAAGTTCACCTCCTGATGGTCAGTAACAAAAGAAGGGTCATTTGCTGCTGGTTTGGGGTAGCGGCTTCATCCGTCTTCCTGTGCATGTGTCTGAAGTGGAAATTAACTGTTTAGAGATGATTGTTTTTAGAAACTTACAGCAGCCATTATTCAATGTGTTTAATTAATATTTTCTGAAACCGTGCATCGAGATCAGCAAAATTAGCAAATGTTCTTTCAATTAAAGCCCAGACATAATTAGTTTTGACTAGTATGTATTTTTCCTAGCTGGGTGATGATTTTAGCTAATGTAACCAGCAACTTACTGGAGATTGTGCTAATGGAACCGAAGTTTCTATTGATCTGTAGAATCTACAACTAGGAAATGTAGAAATTAGCACAACCAGTGATGCTCTCAGTTCTTTTCAGAAAAATGGAGATGATTTTTTTCCAAATCAGTCTTGTGAGTTGAGAAGTAAGAATAAAGAGCTTGCTGGAATCAGAATTTTCTATTGTCATCAGTGACACATTTCTTATATAATTCTGTGACTGTACACTGCAATATGGGTGTTTTAATATTTAGTTAAATATGCTTCCATCTGGGGGAATGCACTGATAAATAGTTCTACCCTGTTTTAACGATTCCTATTCTCCCTAAAAGGCAAGGTTTTTCATTTTAACTGACCTAATTATTTCACCTGCTTTTTAGGTAGAACTCAGGTAGAAATTGTCATTCTTTAACCATCTTTATATAGTTTCCTGAATATTTTAGATCACTTGATTTTATTTTGCTTTTATTTTGAGCTGTTTGCCTAAAGAGTTGCTTTACTTTAGCTGTTTGCTTTAAATAATAACAGTGAATATTTGACAGAAAATATAACTTTTAGGGGGGAGGGGAAATATTTTCTGTTTAAAAAAGACACCTTTTCAGAAAAAGAAAGAGAGTACCTTTAATGAATCTAAACCTCAAGCACAAGATACTGAAAAACATATTAACCCTTCGTATTAAGCTGCTGAAACTTGGTTTTGATCATTTTCCCTCTCATCCTGCAAGTTTCTTAGTACTCACATTGGGCTTTTTCTGCATAATAGGTAAATTATCTATTTTTAATTTTAATGTGTGTGTTTATACACACACACATACACATACTTCTTTTTTCATTTTTAAATTTGCTGGTAAACTACAATGAGGAAAAATGAAGTTTTTAAAATTTAACTCAAGCAGTTTTAAATATCAAATTGTTTTCAAGCAGATTCATGAAATTCTGCCTAGAGAAAAGTCAGAAAGTCATACTTCCATTATTTTCTCATTGCTGCATTTCATTTTAGAGTTGAACGAAGCTTTCTATGATTAATGTAGCAGCTTTTAGCTTTATGATGGTTTGTAACTTTCTTGGGGCAAAATATCAGCATTTACTTTTTAACCTCACCCTGTATTTCTATGCAGAGGAGGTCCCTGAAAGCCCCTTCTCCACAATGCTCTTTGTGCTTGGCTGCCTTCAAAGGTGGAGCCCAGCTGTTTTTCTTTTTTTTTAGGGTCAAAATTGTGTCATATTGGTCTCCATTTCATGGAGCCCCGCGTGCCAGTCTCCGTCACATTCATTCTCAGGCTGGGGAACAGGCTCACGGGCAGAGACAATGGAGGGTCCCAGAACTGGAAACAGGGTGATGTGCACCTGTCTGAAAAGGTGATTCTAAGGGAATTTTTCTCTGTCTAGTTTGACTCTAAGGTTGAACGTCAACTTTGGAAAGAAAAAGAGCCTTTCATGACAACATTTTTAATCAGTCAGTGTGATTCTAGTCCAAAGATGAAGCCCTCTCTGACTCAAATGCCTGTGTGGGCCACACTGGTCAGTGTGGGGCGTCTGCTGTCTCGGTGGCCTGCTCTGCTCACTGAAGCCACAGAGGGCATTGCTTTGGTGGGGTTTCCATTGATAGTGGATGAAAAAAAAAAAGCAGGTAAACATTTTTTTTTTCAAAAGGTTATTTGACTCTATTCCCTTTGAAATTCAGTCCTGTCGTGTACTTTTGCACTCTTAGGAGTACTAAATTCACCTCTTCCATGGTTTTGTGAGTGTGTGTATATGTGTATTTTATAAATGCCAGCGTGAAAAGGTGTGTATGCTGACAACACTTGAGCCATGGGTTTAGTATGTGTGCCATGTAACGCTGCTTTAGATGTGTCCGTGCATCACTAACAGACTTGAAAGAACTTCAGGGCTCAATATTGCGCACTGACTGCTTTTTACTGAGGTCTGACTGTTTAGATAGAACACTCCAATTGCTTAAAGAAAATGACTTCAAGGGTACTGGACATTTGCTTGAGAAATTTTCAAGTGTGGAATGTCAGGTTTAGGACTCTAAATCAAACAACTCATGAATTAATAATTTATGGGGGGGGAACTTGTTTTTAGTACATTGACAAAGATTTTCATTGTAGGATTTCTAGCTCAAACACTGTTCTGAGTGGTGCCTTCATGCCATTATCTCAACCTAAATGCATAGTGTGTTTTAATGGCCCTCCACAGAACGGTTTTTTAAAAGTCAGCATCACCTCTCGATTCCAGGGGCTACCCCGCCACTGAACCCTAAAAGCAATGGACCATTCTTAGAGGCTGACTTTACATTTGGCCCAACCTCCCCTCCCTGGTGCACGTATTCCACCAGCCTGTGCCATCTGAGCAGAAGCTGAAGGCACAGAGCATTGTCGCCATGAAACAATGCTAGCCAGACTGGTTGTAGAAATAATCGAGTCTGCAGGGCACCCCATGGAGAGCCATCAAACCGAGTCTGCTCTGGAGCTGTCTGGTAGATTGTGAACATTCGGAAATCACCACCGCATCTGCCGGTGGACCCTGGGCTTCTCTGAAACTCCCACCTGCCCTCATGCATCTGGGCAAGAGATTTTCAGAATCCAGTTTCCTCCAGGATAAATTTAATACGTCTTGAGGGCCAGGCACAAACAAATTGATTCTATCTCTGCACCAGAAAAACCCATCAACATCTGTAAGAACACAGATTTTCAACAACCCCAGGATTAGGGGATGCTATTTTGTAAAATATACTCCAAGCCTATTCCCTTCATACCTCTTGCCAGCATGGCATTTTTTAATTAGGAAGTTGATTAAAAAGGGCATGGTAGACCACGGATGTATGGTCTCTTGGCATCCATCCAGCTGTTTGTTGTCTGGGTGTGGAAAGCATTGCTCATCACCAGTTGCAGAAATGAGGGGGAAATGATTATAAGGGATGGCAAAAATGAAACTGTTCTGCTCTGCGTGCTACTAACAGCTGACTGTGGCTTCATCTGAACCAGGCTTTTCCACAGATAGGCTTGCTGGCTTCCTTCATGACACAGACTGCTCATACTTTGCAGATAACTTGGAAATGTAGAAACTAGGTGTATTATTCGGTGGTTCTGATTTTTCAGTGATCAATAGGATAAGTCATAATTACTTGCATTTTCTGGATTCAGACCTATTTTTGGCTTCATAGCCTGTAAGTTGGTGTCAATGGTGGTAGTTGTTCGAATAGTGCTTACAGTTTATCTTTCAGAGTAATTGCTTTGGATTTTCCTTGTTACCCGCCCCGCCCCCCCCAACCCCAGGGAAATTCTTTACTGACTTTTTTAGGGCTTAGAGTATATTTCACAGAAATAAAATTTTATGCCTAATTGTAGTGTTCCTCTGGCTAATGTGGTGTGAATGAGCACCACGCTATGCATTTAACCCCATCCATCCCTCTCGTCCTCTTACTGTGTGAGCAATTTCCCAAGACCAAGCATACTAATGAAAGTAGGAAAAAGACAGCCATGGATGAGCCTTGACACATTGCCAACACCAAGACCCTTATGCCCAGGGCAGAGGCTCTGGGGCTTCTACACGTCACTCTAGGAAGACACTCTGTGCTCAAGACCAGGGAACTGTGTCCGCTCCCCAGTGGGACTTTCAGCTGCTGGGGCAGCAGTTCTCCCTTTTGTTTTTCTTCCCTCTGAACCTACTTGCACATATATTAGTTATTTTTAGATTCTGCATTTTATAGTTTTCAGTGACAGACCAGCTGGAGTTAGTGACAATGGTAGGTGGGCAGCCAGGGGCTCTCCTCACTCTCTTCTTCTAGAAGGAAAATACCAGTCAATGCTGAAGACAAAAGGCAAGACTCCTTAAAGTCAGCGCCTCCCTTCCATCTTCATGCCATTAACTGAATAATTAATGTAACATGCATATATTGAGCACATACTACGTGCAGAGCCAAAAGAGACAGAACTGAGTAATAAATTTCTGCCCCACAAAAAGTCAAATAATTCTGCGTGTGTGTGTGTGTGTATACACATATATACATATTTCTGATTAAGCTTAATTATAAATACTACTAGGTTTACTTTTCTTGAATGCATTTTGAAATAGATTAAAGCACTTTTATGACTTAAGAAGAAGAGTTGTGTGATCTCTGAGACCCCTTTCCTGGGTGATCAGTACTTCAGGGATCCGGGCGAGCATTTCAAAGCTCAGCACTCAACAGCATAACATTGTATCACCGTGCTCTCTACTCGACAGCACGCATGAGTTAGGTGTGCTGACTTCTTATAAAATCTAGAGTTACAGATTGTTGAAGGTTCTGGATAGTTAGCCCTCATCCCTCTTGGTTTCCAAGTACACACTCGCTGTCCCCTTACATTATTCAGAGTCACAATCGCTCACCTGAGAATGCATGAAACACTGAACAGAATGCCGTGTGGAGGAAGGTGCTGGAAACTGTCAGGGGTCTGTTTTGCAGTTTCCGAGTTGTTGATATGGGAGATCAACAACAGAACATTTGGATGTGGCGTGGTGAAGCCCTAGATTGCTGATTGAGGGCCAGCCTTGCAAGCAAACGGGAAGATCCCTGGTGTCATGCTCACTTGTCCCTGCCTTCTCTGTGACAGAGGCAGTCCCTCCACAGTGCAGACAGCTGGCTGAAAGGGGCGGCCGACCTGGTTACCCACCCGCTCACCCTTGGCTGCAGAAACACCAAAAGAAGGAGGAGAGGAGAATTCAAATCAGAAACCGGTCATGCATTTCAGATCACTCCAATGACTATTTGCCACATTTCCCTTGAGTCAGACCTGATCGCACATACCTGCCTATTTAGAATTAAGAATTTTGCCATTACAGCCTGTAAAAGACAAGTTTAGGTTAGAATTCACATTTTACATTCTCTCAGAGTCTAGAAATTTAAGTAGCTCAGGCATCAAAAAGCCACATGTCTTTGCTTAAAAATGGAATGCTGAGATTATATAAAGAGAGAAGAGTTGGTTGATGCTGGGTTCTTGTATATAATGGGGAAGAAAATCTTTAATAATTTGCTCAGATAAATTTCAGGCCAGTTTATTACTTGTCTTTTGTTTAATGTGGCACATTTGGTACTGAATTAACATGTAAAATTTTCCACTGAATTTGTATTCTGAATCTTCCAAGATGTTTTGCAATTCTTTTCATAGTCCTGAGAACAAGAATGGAGATAGTTTTGCTGCCCAAATGTTTTTTTAGGTAATATGATGTTACTGGGCTTATATGAGCTCAAAAACAACCCTTTTCCCTAAGAGACCCACACCCATAGTGCCAGCCAGGAAATGGTGTGCCTGTTCTCCAGAGGCATTAACACACCTGTTTACAAATGGGCAAAGCCACCTGTTCATCTAGCTTTAAAGTTAATGATCAAAACAGTATCTGATCCCAGGGGTTAGTAAGAGTGAAAAGGCAAATTTGTGAGACAACAGGTCACATCTCATTTTTATTACCTCATATTTCAATGTATGTATATTAAATGTGGAATTAGAAAATACACTAAGCCTACGATAAATATTCCAAATGTTAAATATCAACATTCCAAGGATTAGAGGAAGACACTGTGTGAGGAGCAGTGGAGTCAATGAGAGTTTACATTTCATGCTTCACATTTTCCAAATCCAACACATGCAAATTGAATCATGTGTTTTAGCCTCAAAGGCTTAACTGAAGTGTGAGCCTTGCTGATTGGGCAGTCAGCATGGCAAAAATAGGCCTAGTAGTAAAAAATCAGCAAATGATTTTCACATGTCTCATCCTTCCTCCAAGATCGAGTCTCTCTCCCTTTCTCCTTTGACTGTGGAGCCTGTGATTTGGGCCCATCTGACACCATGGCCTCCAGTGTTTTGGCTTGCATTTGCATCCCTACTGGCTCCTGCTTCAAGATGTGTAACTAAGGGCATGGTCAGGAGGATGATGACGAAATCCCTTTACTGATTATTTTGGTCTCTTCTGAGAGTCAGAGAGACTACTCTGCCTGGTTTGCTTATACCAGCCAGGTGGTACAGGTACTGTAACTTTCTGACTAATTCTCCCAGACGTTAAAAATGACCCATGACACAGGAAAACTTCATTTTTCCCTTACTCTCTAGGAGGATATTTTTACCTAATATTAAACATTTTGTCATTTTTTATTTTTATTTTTTGTCTTTTTAAATTTTCTAAGTGAGATTTTCCATCCACAGTCCACCTAGACACTGACGTAAAGTCCCCGCGAAAGAGTCCTGCATTGGAAAGACCTTCCTCCTCCTTGGTCAGCTCTCCGTGGAATTTGGACATGACTTGAAACAAATCACTGCAGCTTTCTGCCTCTCGTTACCCTTGTGTAAGGTGAGGGAGTCCCAGTGCTAACACTGGATGACTGCTTGTTTGGTATAGTATCCCAGAGAGTGATTTCAAAGGCATCTCGGTGTAACAGTGGGCGTCTTGGGCGTCAATCAGCAGGGCCACGCCGACAGGCCCCTTGTTAGTCACCATTTTGCAGAGAAGTGCAAATGCAAACCCAGTGCTAGAAACCTGCAATATTGACAGTAGGTGCTATTGCTTGATGGATGAGTTTAATTTGGGACTACTAAGGTCAGGCAGATTGACACCAAATTCATCTCATCACATGCTTCTTGGTCATCTGGAAAAATCGCTGGACTGTGTGACACTCAGACACGTAACTGAAACCTAACTTTCCTGTAAGTTATTTTCTCTATTAATTGTATCTGATTTGTAACCACAATTTTATCTTGCTTTACACAAGAATTTCATTATGCCAGCTGTAGGTGGTGGGTCACCCTGACAATTTACGGAAACACAGGTGCCATGGAGGTTCCACAGTGACCTCTTGGCTTCTCTCAATCCACTCTGCTGACTATGTGAGTCTTCCAAACTCCTCATCACGTAGGCAAGTGAGATATATGCCATTGACATGACTTGGCGTAATACTTAAAGAAATAGCCAGGTCAGCTTTATGTCTTACCTTTCTCTTCAAAAGCAGTATTTAGGGTATGCACAGGTTAAGCAGAAATGCATTTTTAGCAGCTAAAATCTATTATACAATCCATGTCCTACTTCTGGTCGCCTAGAGCAGAAGGCACCCAAAATGACAAGCAGGAACTCATGGGTACAAATAAACACTAAGTTTTTACCATGGTAGCCGATGGCATGTTCTTCACTGACTCAAAAGAGTGGGCCTGAATATTGTCCTTAAAATATCCCAGTAAAATAGAGAAGAATGTCATGGCCACAGTGGCAAAAGGAAATGAGTCTGAGAACCCAAGCTCATGTCGAAGAGGGACGGTGGTCTCTCTCCACGCCTGAATCTCAGACCTCTCACCTGAGTCAAAAGAGTCTTTCCAGGCCACAACGGCCAAGGAGGCTTTGCTGGGAAAATTCAGACACAGGTGTGTTTTATTTGACAAGACAATCCACAACTTCAAAAGTGCAAATTTCTACATGTGACACTTTTCTCTAAGTATTGGGAAATGATTCTCATAGGGAAATACATGGAGACGTGTAAAAAAAGAAAGGTAACTGTAGAATGAATGGGGCTTGAAAGAAAAAACATTGCAGAAACATTTTTATTCATTTGAAATTTAAAATATTAAAAAATTGACAGGCAATAGAGATATGCTTGAGACATACAACTTGGGTATTTCCGATTCTTACTTAGCGTGAGATGCTGTAAACATAGACCAACTGGAAAAATCATACTTTCGGAAGATCATAAAACGAGTGATGTTAAGTGCCAAGGACGCCGCAGTCTTTTATACAAATTCAAACTATCGATAAGTTATATTGGTAAAAAAATAAAAACAGACTATCAGGAAGGCACCCGGAAGACAGTAACAATGGCTACAACTTGGCGCATACAGTAAAGTGAGTGCTTTCCACATGGGTTATATCACGTGAAGCCCACAAAAATCTACAGGGTTGCTATAGGCACTACTACTATCTTCATAATCATAAAACAGGCAAACATATTCATTAAAGAGTTCACGTTGGGGCCGGGCGCGGTGGCTCACGCCTGTAATCCCAGCACTTTGGGAGGCTGAGGCGGGTGGATCACGAGGTCAAGAGATCAAGACCATCCTGGTCAATGTGGTGGAACCCTGTCTCTACTAAAAATACAAAAAATTAGCTGGGCATGGTGGCGCGTGCCTGTAATCCCAGCTACTCAGGAGGCTGAGGCAAGAGAATTGCCTGAACCCAGGAGGCGGAGGTTGCCATGAGCCTAGATCACGCCATTGCACTCCAGCCTGGGTAACAAGAGCGACGTGTTATCAAAAATACATATTGTTTAAGAAGCAAAACACACTGCCGTGTGTGTACCTATGCAACTGTCTTGCACGTTCTGCACATGTACCCCAAAACCTAAAATGCGATAAAAAATTTAAAAGAAAAAGGAAACCAAACCCCTAATACAAAGTTTTTTTTTTTTTTTCTTTCTTTTTTTTTTTGAGATGGAGTCTTGCTCTGTCACCAGGCTGGAATACAGTGGCGCAATTTCAGCTCACTGCAACCTCCGCCTCCTGGGTTCAAGCAATTCTTCCGCCTCAGCCTCTCAAGTAGTTAGGACCACAGGTACGTGCCACCATGCCTGGCTAATTTTTTTGTATTTTTAGTAAAGATGGAGTTTCACTGTGTTGGCTAGGATGGTCTCGATCTCTTGACCTCGTGATCTGCCTGCCTCAGCCTCACAAAGTGCTGGGTTTACAGGCGTGAGCAACCACACTCTGCCACAAAACTTTTTTTTTTTTTTTTGAGACGGAGTTTTGCTCTTGTTACCCAGCTGGAGTGCAATGGTGTGATCTCGGCTCACCGCAACCTCCGCCTCCTGGGTTCAGGCAATTCTCCTGCCTCAGCCTCCTGAGTAGCTGGGATTACAGGCACGCGCCACCATGCCCAGCTAATTTTTTGTATTTTTAGTAGAGACGGGGTTTCACCATGTTGACCAGGATGGTCTTCATCTCTTGACCTCGTGATCCACCCGCCTCGGCCTCCCAAAGGGCTGGGATTACAGGCTTGAGCCACCGCGCCCAGCCCACAAAACTTTTTATAGACAGAGAATATATTGATGATTTTTCTGCATCTTCAATGTAATGGTTACTTTGGCTGACAACAATTGTTTTCAAAAGACCAAACCCTTATTTATGGAATGTCTGTGTGGGTAAATCTTAAGCCAGTGTAAGGCATAGTCCTTGCCCTTAAGAAATGAAAATCCAGCTGAGAACCCAAGACATAACAAGAGAAAACATTAAATATCAACAATACTCACAAAAGTTCTCAGGGACAATGGACACACTAGCAGAAACAATACTGAGTGCTCTGGAGCTCCCCACGTGAGTCTGTGAAGTGTCCCTGAGATAGAGAGCACAGAGGAACTTTACATGTAAGTCTTTAATCCATATTGAGTTACCTTTTCAATGTAAGGAAGGGGTTCAACTTCAATGTTCTGCATATGGCTAGCGAGTTTTCCTAGCACCATTTACTAAATAGGGAATTATTTCTTCATTGCTTGCTTTTGTCAGGTTCATTGACGAGCAGATGGTTGTAAATAAGCAGTCTTATTTCTGAGATCTCTATTCCTTTCCATTGCTCTTTCTGTTTTTGTACCAGTACCATGCTGTTTGCATTACTGTAGCCTTGTAGTATAGTTTGAAATTGGGTAGCATGATACCTCCAGCTTTGTTATTTTTGCTTAGGATTGTCTTGGGGGAGGGAGAGCATCATGATAAATAGCTAATGCATGTGGAGCTTAATACTTAGGTGAGAGGCTGATAGATGCAGCAGACTACCATGGCACATGTTTACCTATGTAACAAAGTTGCATGTCCTGCATATTTATCCCAGAACTTAAAATTAAATTAAATTAATTTTAAAAAGGAAAGTGCAGAAGAGCAAGCCATTTGTCAGGGCCAGTGGCCGCGAGAGCTGGTGAACAGTTGGAATCTGAGATAAGCCTTGAAAAACATTGTAATTTGGATACCTGGGGAAAAAAGGAACAGGCTTTCTGTATTCCTATG
This sequence comes from Callithrix jacchus, assembly GCF_049354715.1. Lineage (NCBI taxonomy): Eukaryota > Metazoa > Chordata > Mammalia > Primates > Cebidae > Callithrix > Callithrix jacchus. Next base: position 112,768,328 of record NC_133515.1, read on the forward strand.
AATATGGTGTGTGTGGTAAGAATATGTAGTGTTCTGAATGGTAATTATTTAATGATATTTGATAGTGTGTAATTAATTATTTATTCTGCTGTATTACCCATGATTTGTACATAATTCAGAGTGACTTTGGGGGGAATTATACATACACATATATGGGAAGCAGTTTCATTTTGAAAACTATTAATGGTTTGTTTTTTAAAATGTTCCAAAATGCATATCATTCCATTCTATGATCTAAACATATGACAGTCTAGAAGTTTCTTGGTTGGTGGAGTTTTGCTGCTTATTGAGTGATTTACAAGATGGTTAAAGAGTTACTTGATCTTATGTTATGCAAAAATAATTCTATAAGAATTGTCATAAAACAGCTAAAAACATTAAAGAAAATAATGAGTATAGTTATTTCTCCTTTGCTATGAAAATCACTATGTACAAATAAGAATTGTTTTCTTTTTTCTTCACACAAAGAGGTATGTTATAAAAATAAACATATAATGGTCTGTAAAGTATAGTGAGGGCTGGGCCCAGCATTATTTATACAGTTATGTACTGAGATAAGTAAGCCATTTACTTCAGGTTTCAACATGGCTTTGGAATCAGTAAGAGCTCATGCTTCTATACTAAGATCAAATTTAAGCATGACTTGTGGAAGGTATAGAATCTCTAAAAGTAAGAGTATAAATTGTATTTTACTTAAAAATTCTTAGGAGAAGACCAAGGCAGTATTATACAGCCACACCCTTGGCACTTTACGATACTAGTGAATTCATCCCCATTTCCTGTGTAATATCAAGCAGTGTCTTTCCCTACATTGAGTCTTTGATGAGGAATGTTCTATCTACCTCCTTATACCATTTCCATTTTTTTTTAAAGCTGGTATTTTAAACTAATTTCAAACTAAGTAAAGCCTATTCAGAATGTTAGATCTGTTATCTGCTTTCAGATCCCACTTAAATTAACCAGGCATTATCTCTGCTGAGCTCTGGACCCTCTCCAGAGGCTGATTCCTGAAACCCTTGCTATACCCACCTCTGAGCATGGGTTAAGACAGACAGTAGTGGAGACAGCACATTTTAAGGGCCAGCGAACCACTGATTGCACTTGATTTTAAATCAGCTGAGATCTTCAGAAAGCAATGCACTGAATTTTATCAGCTTTGCTTTTTACAGAAATGCTGTTACTAGGCCGAGGACACAGAGAAAAGCTCCTACCTTCACCCAGTCTTAACTGATGTATTGAAGATAGTGATTATAGAATATAAATCCTTAATTCACATATATTATGAAAGGAATGCAAAAATGTAATTTCTTCAGCTCTAAGTTCATTGCAATTTTCATTATTTTCTTCTTCTCCTCTGCCTAGAACACTGACAATTTGAGAATCCTCTGCTTCACTCATTCTTCAAACAACAGCCACTGAACCATTAGCTAATTCTCCAAGTAGCCAAAGACATGTTCCTCTCTCTGTGACAGCCTGCTGTTCTTTCTCCCTCCTTGCTTCTGGCTAGAACCCGCCTTTCTTCCCATTTCTTCACACCCCACATTACAATAGTCTTCTACCACAGCTTTTGAGTGAAATGTCCTTGAAAATGTTCTCCTCTGTCCCTGTTAGGCTGATACAGACTTTGTCTCTATCTCCATGGAATATAAACACAAAAACAGTGGGAACGGGATAGAAAGCATAGAATGAAACTGTCAAAAAAGCTACTAGTGATGAAAATACTTAGTAATCCTCAGAAGCGCTATATATATATTTTTTTCTCACTCTGTCACTCAGGCTGGAGTGCTATGGTGCAATCACAGCTCACTGCAACCTCTTCCTCCTGGGTTCAAGTGATCCTCCCACCTCAGACCTGAGTAGCTGGGACTACAGGTGTATGTCACTCCAGCTGGCTAATTTTTGATTTTTTTTTTTTCCAGAGATGGGGTTTTACCATGTTTCCCAGGCTGGTTTTGAACTCCTGCTTTAGCATCACAAAGTACCGGGATTACAGTCATGAGTCACTGCCCTGGGCCATAGAAGCGCATGCACATGAAAGAGAAAGGGAGAGATAGACAGACAGTATATTATGGTTCTGTTTCTCAGTTGCTAAGGAAAGGAAACAACCTTATCAGAAGCCAAAGATAGAGATGGTGGGAGGGGGGGTGAACAGTCTAGTGCTAAACATAAGCAGGAGCAGAATGGGGAGCTGTGGCCAAGGGAGCATGACACAGGCGGCTTTGTTCCTTGTTTTCCCTACCATCCCATACTTTCCACAAGTCCCCTTTCCAAGCCCCAGTAGATAGAGATGCTGTGTGAAGTCTACAGCTGTAGTCTCTCCTCACTGTCGCCCATAAGTCCAGGCTTGGTTTCCCCACAGCAGCACTGCTGTACACACAATCTGACCTGGAGTACTTGTCATTGAGTGTTAGGATTCCACTCTACTCCATTAGGTAACTTGAGGACCTAACTGTGGGAAGGACATGTATTTAGAATCCAGAATTGTTTGTGGATACCTGTTAACACATTGAAGCCAATGCACACTACCTCATTTATGTTCCAGAGAGTCTTTGCAGAAGTGATGGGTTTAAGTCACCCCAAGCCAAATACACAAGGTTTGGGGGTAAGACAAGGGCCTTGTATGGGTGGGAACGGAGGCCTTGCATTGCTTCCCTGTTTGTCCTGCTCCCCTGTCTTTCAGCAATGTATGTCTGTCTAAGAGCCAGCCCTACCTGGAGAAGAGAGAGGGTGGGAGGCCAGACCTTCTCTCCAAGCACACCCAACACTCCCGTTCTCACTGATGCCAATGTGAATGGTGCCCCCAAAGTCCTGTGACAGAGGAGATCGTTCTCATTCTTTAGATCACATCATCCGGTGCTTCACTGAATAACAGGAAGGCAGCTCTGGGGCTCTCCGCTTATCTACCCATCTGAGACCAGCACTATTGTGCATCTCACATCTGGTGATCTCTTTCCAGTTAGATAGGGAGAATTGGAGAATGTTTATTAGACAAGGCAGAGCAGTAGCCCGATCCGGGCCACTCAGCTGCATCCCTGTCTAGATACATCAGCATAGAATATCCAGGTTGGACACACACATCTGTGTGATTTGGTCTGAAGGGAACTTCAATGTGGTGCATGTCTTCGTTCTCATGCGTTGTCAGCTTGGATTTGACATCAGCCTCCTTTTCTGATTCTTATGGGTCTTGGTTATCAAACCCTTATGTTCCTTACGTGTCATTTGTAGTTTTGAAATCAAATCCTTGGCTGTGTTCAGATCCGGGGTCTGCAGGGACCACAGGCAACAGCTGGGACCTTGGGGTGAGGGGGATGGGTAGAGCATCGAATGTCAGCCCTTCAGGGCTGACCTGATAGGGGAGATGAAGCCACAGATCCATAGAAAAATGCTTCTCATTTTTCTATTTGTTTATTTGCTTTTTTTTTTTTTTTTGGTTGGATCGTTGGGTAAAGGAATGTCGTTGTGAGCTCTCTTTCTGCTGAAAGATATTTATAGAATTATTCTTTCATTCATTTTTTTTCAACTAACTCTTTACTTTGTTAGGTGCAAGGGGTTATAAGGAAATGAGTCACAAATGCCCGTGGGTGTCAGATATTTTATAGATCAATAGAGAAGAAAAGATAAATTTGTAGATAACTATACAGCAGTTTAGACTTTGATAAAAGTGGTAAATATAAGTTAAGTGTTATAATTTTCTGGAAGAAGGGAGACAATATGTCAAGTCAGGCTGGAGTAGGGATAACATATAAAAGATATTGTTTAAAATAACCCTTGAAGAAAAAGTAGGGTTCTAGAAGACAATTTCAGAATGAAAGTTCATAGAAGAGAATACATGTGGCGTCTCTAGGGAAGGATTTAGAGGAAGCTTTTGATGAGGCAAGAGAACATTAATAGAGATGCAGTAGAGACTAGTATAGGGTACTGAAGTATAAGTGGAGTATGGGTACAGTATAGCAAAGTGTAGGTGGAGTATAGATAGAGTATAGAGAAGTGTGGGCAGAGTATAGATAGAGTATACTGAAGTATAGGTGGAGTATAGGCAGAGCATACTGAAGTATAAGTGGAGTATGGGTACAGTATAGCAAAGTGTAGGTGGAGTATAGATAGAGTATAGAGAAGTGTGGGCGGAGTATAGATAGAGTATACTGAAGTATAGGTGGAGTATAGGCAGAGCATACTGAAGTATAAGTGGAGTATGGGTACAGTATAGCAAAGTGTAGGTGGAGTATAGATAGAGTATAGAGAAGTGTGGGCGGAGTATAGATAGAGTATACTGAAGTATAGGTGGAGTATAGGCAGAGCATACTGAAGTATAAGTGGAGTATGGGTACAGTATAGCAAAGTGTAGGTGGAGTATAGATAGAGTATAGAGAAGTGTGGGCAGAGTATAGATAGAGTATACTGAAGTATAGGTGGAGTATAGGCAGAGCATACTGAAGTATAAGCGGAGTATGGGTACAGTATAGCAAAGTGTAGGTGGAGTATAGATAGAGTATAGAGAAGTGTGGGCAGAGTATAGATAGAGTATACTGAAGTATAGGTGGAGTATAGGCAGAGCATACTGAAGTATAAGCGGAGTATGGGTACAGTATAGCAAATTGTAGGTGGAGTATAGATAGAGTATAGAGAAGTGTGGGCAGAGTATAGATAGAGTATACTGAAGTATAGGTGGAGTATAGGCAGAGCATACTGAAGTATAAGCGGAGTATGGGTACAGTATAGCAAAGTGTAGGTGGAGTATAGATAGAGTATAGAGAAGTGTGGGCAGAGTATAGATAGAGTATACTGAAGTATAGGTGGAGTATAGGCAGAGCATACTGAAGTATAAGCGGAGTATGGGTACAGTATAGCAAAGTGTAGGTGGAGTATAGATAGAGTATAGAGAAGTGTGGGCAGAGTATAGATAGAGTATACTGAAGTATAGGTGGAGTATAGGCAGAGCATACTGAAGTATAAGCGGAGTATGGGTACAGTATAGCAAATTGTAGGTGGAGTATAGATAGAGTATAGAGAAGTGTGGGCAGAGTATAGATAGAGTATACTGAAGTATAGGTGGAGTATAGGCAGAGCATACTGAAGTATAAGCGGAGTATGGGTACAGTATAGCAAAGTGTAGGTGGAGTATAGATAGAGTATAGAGAAGTGTGGGCAGAGTATAGATAGAGTATACTGAAGTATAGGTGGAGTATAGGCAGAGCATACTGAAGTATAAGCGGAGTATGGGTACAGTATAGCAAAGTGTAGGTGGAGTATAGATAGAGTATAGAGAAGTGTGGGCAGAGTATAGATAGAGTATACTGAAGTATAGGTGGAGTATAGGCAGAGCATACTGAAGTATAAGCGGAGTATGGGTACAGTATAGCAAAGTGTAGGTGGAGTATAGATAGAGTATAGAGAAGTGTGGGCAGAGTATAGATAGAGTATACTGAAGTATAGGTGGAGTATAGGCAGAGCATACTGAAGTATAAGTGGAGTATAGGTACAGTATACCAAAGTGTAGGTGGAGTATAGATAGAGTATAGAGAAGTGTGGGCAGAGTATAGATAGAGTATACTGAAGTATAGCTGGAGTATAGGTAGAGCATACTGAAGTGTAAGCGGAGTATGCATACAGTATACCAAAGTGTAGGTGGAGTATAGATAGAGTATAGAGAAGTGTGGGCAGAGTATAGATAGAGTATACTGAAGTATAGGTGGAGTATAGGCAGAGCATACTGAAGTATAAGTGGAGTATGGGTACAGTATAGCAAAGTGTAGGTGGAGTATAGATAGAGTATAGAGAAGTGTGGGCAGAGTATAGATAGAGTATACTGAAGTATAGGTGGAGTATAGGCAGAGCATACTGAAGTATAAGCGGAGTATGGGTACAGTATAGCAAAGTGTAGGTGGAGTATAGATAGAGTATAGAGAAGTGTGGGCAGAGTATAGATAGAGTATACTGAAGTATAGGTGGAGTATAGGCAGAGCATACTGAAGTATAAGCGGAGTATGGGTACAGTATAGCAAAGTGTAGGTGGAGTATAGATAGAGTATAGAGAAGTGTGGGCAGAGTATAGATAGAGTATACTGAAGTATAGGTGGAGTATAGGCAGAGCATACTGAAGTATAAGCGGAGTATGGGTACAGTATAGCAAAGTGTAGGTGGAGTATAGATAGAGTATAGAGAAGTGTGGGCAGAGTATAGATAGAGTATACTGAAGTATAGGTGGAGTATAGGCAGAGCATACTGAAGTATAAGCGGAGTATGGGTACAGTATAGCAAAGTGTAGGTGGAGTATAGATAGAGTATAGAGAAGTGTGGGCAGAGTATAGATAGAGTATACTGAAGTATAGGTGGAGTATAGGCAGAGCATACTGAAGTATAAGCGGAGTATGGGTACAGTATAGCAAAGTGTAGGTGGAGTATAGATAGAGTATAGAGAAGTGTGGGCAGAGTATAGATAGAGTATACTGAAGTATAGGTGGAGTATAGGCAGAGCATACTGAAGTATAAGCGGAGTATGGGTACAGTATAGCAAATTGTAGGTGGAGTATAGATAGAGTATAGAGAAGTGTGGGCAGAGTATAGATAGAGTATACTGAAGTATAGGTGGAGTATAGGCAGAGCATACTGAAGTATAAGCGGAGTATGGGTACAGTATAGCAAAGTGTAGGTGGAGTATAGATAGAGTATAGAGAAGTGTGGGCAGAGTATAGATAGAGTATACTGAAGTATAGGTGGAGTATAGGCAGAGCATACTGAAGTATAAGCGGAGTATGGGTACAGTATAGCAAAGTGTAGGTGGAGTATAGATAGAGTATAGAGAAGTGTGGGCAGAGTATAGATAGAGTATACTGAAGTATAGGTGGAGTATAGGCAGAGCATACTGAAGTATAAGCGGAGTATGGGTACAGTATAGCAAAGTGTAGGTGGAGTATAGATAGAGTATAGAGAAGTGTGGGCAGAGTATAGATAGAGTATACTGAAGTATAGGTGGAGTATAGGCAGAGCATACTGAAGTATAAGCGGAGTATGGGTACAGTATAGCAAAGTGTAGGTGGAGTATAGATAGAGTATAGAGAAGTGTGGGCAGAGTATAGATAGAGTATACTGAAGTATAGGTGGAGTATAGGCAGAGCATACTGAAGTATAAGCGGAGTATGGGTACAGTATAGCAAAGTGTAGGTGGAGTATAGATAGAGTATAGAGAAGTGTGGGCAGAGTATAGATAGAGTATACTGAAGTATAGGTGGAGTATAGGCAGAGCATACTGAAGTATAAGCGGAGTATGGGTACAGTATAGCAAAGTGTAGGTGGAGTATAGATAGAGTATAGAGAAGTGTGGGCAGAGTATAGATAGAGTATACTGAAGTATAGGTGGAGTATAGGCAGAGCATACTGAAGTATAAGCGGAGTATGGGTACAGTATAGCAAAGTGTAGGTGGAGTATAGATAGAGTATAGAGAAGTGTGGGCAGAGTATAGATAGAGTATACTGAAGTATAGGTGGAGTATAGGCAGAGCATACTGAAGTATAAGCGGAGTATGGGTACAGTATAGCAAAGTGTAGGTGGAGTATAGATAGAGTATAGAGAAGTGTGGGCAGAGTATAGATAGAGTATACTGAAGTATAGGTGGAGTATAGGCAGAGCATACTGAAGTATAAGCGGAGTATGGGTACAGTATAGCAAAGTGTAGGTGGAGTATAGATAGAGTATAGAGAAGTGTGGGCAGAGTATAGATAGAGTATACTGAAGTATAGGTGGAGTATAGGCAGAGCATCCTGAAGTATAAGCGGAGTATGGGTACAGTATAGCAAAGTGTAGGTGGAGTATAGATAGAGTATAGAGAAGTGTGGGCAGAGTATAGATAGAGTATACTGAAGTATAGGTGGAGTATAGGCAGAGCATACTGAAGTATAAGCGGAGTATGGGTACAGTATAGCAAAGTGTAGGTGGAGTATAGATAGAGTATAGAGAAGTGTGGGCGGAGTATAGATAGAGTATACTGAAGTATAGGTGGAGTATAGGCAGAGCATACTGAAGTATAAGCGGAGTATGGGTACAGTATAGCAAAGTGTAGGTGGAGTATAGATAGAGTATAGAGAAGTGTGGGCAGAGTATAGATAGAGTATACTGAAGTATAGGTGGAGTATAGGTAGAGCATACTGAAGTGTAAGCAGAGTATGCATACAGTATAGCAAAGTGTAGGTGGAGTATAGATAGAGTATAGAGAAGTGTGGGCAGAGTATAGATAGAGTATACTGAAGTATAGGTGGAGTATAGGCAGAGCATGCTGAAGTATAAGTGGAGTATAGGTACAGTATACCAAAGTGTAGGTGGAGTATAGATAGAGTATAGAGAAGTGTGGGCAGAGTATAGATAGAGTATACTGAAGTATAGATGGAGTATAGGTAGAGCATACTGAAGTGTAAGCGGAGTATGCATACAGTATAGCAAAGTGTAGGTGGAGTATAGATAGAGTATAGAGAAGTGTGGGCAGAGTATAGATAGAGTATACTGAAGTATAGGTGGAGTATAGGCAGAGCATACTGAAGTATAAGCGGAGTATGGGTACAGTATACCAAAGTGTAGGTGGAGTATAGATAGAGTATAGAGAAGTGTGGGCAGAGTATAGATAGAGTATACTGAAGTATAGGTGGAGTATAGGCAGAGCATACTGAAGTATAAGCGGAGTATGGGTACAGTATACCAAAGTGTAGGTGGAGTATAGATAGAGTATAGAGAAGTGTGGGCAGAGTATAGATAGAGTATACTGAAGTATAGGTGGAGTATAGGCAGAGCATACTGAAGTATAAGCGGAGTATGGGTACAGTATACCAAAGTGTAGGTGGAGTATAGATAGAGTATAGAGAAGTGTGGGCAGAGTATAGATAGAGTATACTGAAGTATAGGTGGAGTATAGGTAGAGCATACTGAAGTGTAAGCGGAGTATAGGTACAGTATACCAAAGTGTAGGTGGAGTATAGATAGAGTATAGAGAAGTGTGGGCAGAGTATAGATAGAGTATACTGAAGTATAGGTGGAGTATAGGTAGAGCATACTGAAGTATAAGCGGAGTATGCATACAGTATAGCAAAGTGTAGGTGGAGTATAGATAGAGTATAGAGAAGTGTGGGCAGAGTATAGATAGAGTATACTGAAGTATAGGTGGAGTATAGGTAGAGCATACTGAAGTGTAAGCAGAGTATGGGTACAGTATAGAAAAGTGTAGGTGGAGCATAGGTAGAATATACTGAAGTGTAGGTGGAGTATAGACAGCATATATTGAAGTGTAGGTGGGGTATAGATAGAGTATACTGAAGTGTAAGCATAGTATGGGTACAGTATAGCAAAGTGTAGGTGGAGCATAGGTAGAATATACTGAAGTGTAGGTGGAGTATAGACAGAATATATTGAAGTGTAGGTGGGGTATAGATAGAGTATACTGAAGTGTAAGCAGAGTATGGGTACAGTATAGAAAAGTGTAGGTGGAGCATAGGTAGAATATACTGAAGTGTAGGTGGAATATAGAGAGAATATATTGAAGTGTAGGTGGAGTATAGACAGAGTACACTGAAGTATGTGTGGAGTAGAGACAGAGTGCACTGAAGTGTAAATGGAGCAAGGGTAAATTATACTGAAGTGTAGATGGAGTATAGATAGAGAACAGAAAGGTGTAGGTGGAGTAGAATGTGCTGAAGTGCAGGTCGAGTATGGTTAGAGTACAGTGAAGTGGGTGGAGTATAAGTAGATTACATTGAAATGTAAATGGAGTATAGGTAGAGAACAGTGACATGTAGGCAGGGTCTATGTAGAATGTACTGGAGGACGGGGTAGTATAGGTAGAATATACTAAAGGGTAGGTGGAGTATAGACAGAGTATACTAAAGTATATGTGGAGTATGGACAGAGTATACTGAAGAAGTGTAGATGGAGTATAGATAGAGAACAGAAAGGTGTAGGTGGAGTAGAATGTGCTGAACTGCAGGTGGAGTATGGGTAGAGTATACTGAAGTGTAGCAGAGTACAGGTAGAGTGTACTGAAGTGGATGGAGTGTGAGTAGAGTACACTGAAGTGTAGATGGAGTACAGGTAGAGGACACTAAACTGTAGGTGGAGTATGGATAGAATATACTGAAGTATAGGTGGAGTATAGGCAGAGCATACTGAAGTGTAAGCGGAGTATGCATACAGTATAGCAAAGTGTAGGTGGAGCATAGGTAGAATATACTGAAGTGTAGGTGGAGTATAGACAACATATATTGAAGTGTAGGTGGGGTATAGATAGAGTATACTGAAGTGTAAGCAGAGTATGGGTACAGTATAGCAAAGTGTAGGTGGAACATAGGTAGAATATACTGAAGTGTAGGTGGAGTATAGACAGAATATATTGAAGTGTATGTGGGGTATAGATAGAGTATACTGAAGTGTAAGCAGAGTATGGGTACAGTATAGAAAAGTGTAGGTGGAGCATAGGTAGAATATACTGAAGTGTAGGTGGAATATAGAGAGAATATATTGAAGTGTAGGTGGAGTATAGACAGAGTATACTGAAGTATGTGTGGAGTAGAGACAGAGTGCACTGAAGTGTAAATGGAGCAAGGGTAAAGTATACTGAAGTGTAGATGGAGTATAGATAGAGAACAGAAAGGTGTAGGTGGAGTAGAATGTGCTGAACTGCAGGTGGAGTATGGGTAGAGTATACTGAAGTGTAGGCAGAGTACAGGTAGAGTGTACTGAAGTGGATGGAGTGTGAGTAGAGTACACTGAAGTGTAGATGGAGTATAGGTAGAGGACACTAAACTGTAGGTGGAGTATGGATAGAATATACTGAAGTATAGGTGGAGTATAGGTAGATAATAGTAAAGTGTACGTGGAGTATGGATAACATGTACTGGAGGTATGTGCAGAGTGCTGAAGTGTAGGTAGAATATCGTGAAGTGTAGGTGAGATATAGATAGAGTATAAAAACGTCTAGGTAAGACATAGGTAGAGTATACTGACATGAGGTGGAGTATAGGTAGAGTGCAGTGAAGTATGGTTGAAGTATAGGTAGGGTATAGTAAAGTGTAGGTAGAGTATTGCTAGAATATACTAAAGAATAGGTAAGGCATAAGCAGAGTGTACTAAAGGGTGGGTGAAATATAGATAGAATACAGTGAGGTATCAGTGCAGTATAGATGGAGCATACTGAAGCATAGGTGGAGTACACATAGCATGTCCTAAAGTGTAGGTGAAGTATAGGTAGAGTATACTGAACTATAAGTGGCATATAGGTAGAATGTACTGAAGTGCAGGCAAGGTGTAGGTGGAGTGTAGACGGAGTACACTGAAGCATAGATGGAGAATAGGTAGAATGTACTGAAGTGCAGGCAGGGTGTAGGTGGAGTGTAGATGGAGTACACTGAAGCATAGATGGAGAATAGGTAGAATGTACTGAAGTGCAGGCAGGGTGTAGGTGGAGTGTAGACGGAGTACACTGAAGCATAGGTGGAGAATAGGTGGAATGTACTTAAGTGCAGGCAGGGTGTAGGTGGAGTGTAGATGGAGTACACTGAAGCATAGGTGGAGAATAGGTAGAGTGTACTGAAGTGCAGGCAGGGTGTAGGTGGAGTGTAGACGGAGTACACTGAAGCATAGGTGGAGAATAGGTAGAATGTACTGAAGTGCAGGCAAGGTGTAGGTGGAGTGTAGACGGAGTACACTGAAGCATAGGTGGAGAATAGGTGGAATGTACTGAAGTGCAGGCAGGGTGTAGGTGGAGTGTAGATGGAGTACACTGAAGCATAGGTGGAGAATAGGTGGAATGTACTTAAGTGCAGCCAGGGTGTAGGTGGAGTGTAGATGGAGTACACTGAAGCATAGGTGGAGAATAGGTAGAGTGTACTGAAGTGCAGGCAGGGTGTAGGTGGAGTGTAGACGGAGTACACTGAAGCATAGGTGGAGAATAGGTAGAGTGTACTGAAGTGCAGGCAGGGTGTAGGTGGAGTGTAGACGGAGTACACTGAAGCATAGGTGGAGAATAGGTGGAATGTACTTAAGTGCAGGCAGGGTGTAGGTGGAGTGTAGACGGAGTACACTGAAGCATAGGTGGAGAATAGGTAGAGTGTACTGAAGTGCAGGCAGGGTGTAGGTGGAGTGTAGACGGAGTACACTGAAGCATAGGTGGAGAATAGGTAGAGTGTACTGAAGTGCAGGCAGGGTGTAGGTGGAGTGTAGAGAGAGTACACTGAAGCATAGGTGGAGAATAGGTGGAATGTACTGAAGTGCAGCCAGGGTGTAGGTGGAGTGTAGATGGAGTACACTGAAGCATAGATGGAGAATAGGTGGAATGTACTTAAGTGCAGCCAGGGTGTAGGTGGAGTGTAGACGGAGTACACTGAAGCATAGATGGAGAATAGGTAGAATGTACTGAAGTGCAGCCAGGGTGTAGGTGGAGTGTAGACGGAGTACACTGAAGCATAGGTGGAGAATAGGTAGAGTGTACTGAAGTGCAGGCAGGGTGTAGGTGGAGTGTAGAGAGAGTACACTGAAGCATAGGTGGAGAATAGGTAGAGTGTACTGAAGCTTAGGTCATGGAGATCATGAGTGTCATACTTACAATAGTCTCTATGAGACAAGTTTATGACTTTGTTCTCTCAGTAATGTGAAATTATTGAAGGGTTTCGTATAGTTGAATGGCAAGGTCAGAGCTCTTCTTTGGGATAATTAGTCTGGCAGCCAATCAGCGGCTACTTCCTGCCAATTCTGTCTAAAATTGTCCTCCCAAATGTTTTATCCCTGCCGTTCCTTCCATCATTGCTGTAGAGTAGCGTGTCATTATCTTCGTCCTGCACTTTAAATAGTAGCCATCAGGCCACACAACCCCACTATCACCCACGCTCTTATAAATGAATTCTACATTCTGTTTTCAGATCAATTATTGCAAAATATAGCTTTGGCATTTTTCTGCTCAAACAATACCAGAGTCCTTCTATTGCATACAGAAATAAACCCAACACCTTACCCTACTCTTTGAGGTAACTCCCCATCTGTGCTCAGGGATGATTTCTCTCCCTGCATCATGCTCATCTATTTCAAATATTGCAATGAGGACTGGGCCAAACGCTCTTCACTGTCTGTGCTTAGGTGACTCAGTTTACTTCTGCAATGTCTTCCTCTGGTGTCTAGGCAAACACACCCTATTCAACTTCAAAGTCTGGTTAAATGCCATTTTTCCACACAGCCCTCTCTGATCCTTCCATGTGAATTCTAGCCCTCTTCTGAACTTTAGCAAGGTATATTTTATGATCCTTATTATTGTCTACCTTGCCTTGATAGCTATTTATATAATGGTGTAACCTACCCTATCAGCTATGAAACACTGTTCTTCATAGATGCATATTCTTGTCACAAATGTTGGACGTAGTTGGTCCTCAGTAAACTTTGTTGGTGTGAAGAGTGAATGGGGTCAATATTGAATGTGGAGCTCTCTTTAGTGCTGTTGCTGTGACCAGTGCACCATCATTTGAGGGACCTTCTGTCCTGGGTTTTCCAGGCATCCTCATTCACAGTGAGGTTACCTCTTCTGAAAGTGATGATCACCTGACTTTGATCTGCATTATGTAGGGTACCTTGATATTTGGAAACAGGCATGTTGCATTGCATGGAAAGGTATTTCCAAGGCACTTAGGACACATGAATGCATGTGACCAGCTGTTTTGCTGCGTCACTGGGAGATTTACCATGACAATGGTGTGGAATAAAGATTCCAGGACCCAGATGTCCAGACTCGTATTTGAAAACCCTGGGCGTCTAAACACTGCATTTTACTTTATCTACTTAAGTGTGTTCTGTCTCATTCTATTTCCTTTGGACAATTTGATACCACTTAAAAAATAAATAGTTGTGTATCTCCCTTTTGAGTTCAAGCAACTGAGAAGGACCCTTGAAAACTCAAACTCCTGCAGCTTATTCACAGAAATCAATATTAATGATGAGAGTGGAAGTTGAATTGAAATACTGGTAAGAAAGTCTTCCTTTTTTCTCATTGCGTGCCCCCACCAGGGCAAACCCTTGGATGAGAAAAAGGTGCTGGACACAGAATCCCAGGAGTCTCCACACTCAGGTTCATGACAGAGAAAGAAGCCTTCGCCCTTGCTTCTGTTCCAGGCTCAGAAGTGTCACCAGATTCGAAAATGATGTTAAGTGGGATAGATGAACACTGGCTCCCGAAGATGCCATCATACAGAAATAGGCAGCCATTTGACATCTGAAATGTTCGGCTCTGTGTTCCCACCCAAATCTCATGTTTGATTGGAATCCTCAATGTTGGGGAGGGAGGTGACTGGATCATGGGGACGGTGTCCCCCTTGCTGCTGTCATAAATGAGTTCTCACGAGGTCTGCTTGCTTGAAAGTGGGTAGCACTTCCCCTTCGCTCTCTCTCCTTCTACCATGTGAAGATGTACCTGCTTCCCCTTCACTCTTCTGCCATGAGATTAAGTTTCCTGAGGCCTCCCCAGCCATACATACTGCACAGCCTGTGGAACTGTGGTTCAATTTCATGTCTTTTCTTTATAAATTACCCAGTCTTGGTTCTTTATAGCAGTGTGAGTATGGACTAGTGCAGAATTTTTGCTAGCTGTTTCTACAACGGTGATCTTAGTAGGAGGGCGGTCTCAGTGAAGTGCCTACTTCTAAGGTAATCAGGAATCCTCCTTGTTTAATGATAATTTTTAAAACTAAAGGTTAGTTTAGTAATTAATACATTATGGCTATGCTGAATTAACTATTTTCAGGGAAATGAGATACTTAGGTGTTGTACTTCATTTCTGTGTATTTTAAACCAAAATTGGTTCAGGGAATACATTTCGGACATCAACTGGACAAATGAATATAATCAGCTTGGTCCGATACTCCACTGTGAAATATCCTTTACATATACTGCCTGATGTTTTTATCTGGCATTTGTAGTAGCTTTTCTACTTAATGCCTGGGCTTTTTTTTTAATTGTGATGAGTTATGCAGGCTTTGCAGAGATTTGTGACATAAGTCTGCAACCTTCATAATCAATTTTACCTTATCTCTGAAAAGCAAGTCGAAATTCCCAGTATCACAAAAATAAACTTTAAAAATGTTTTATTTAGCCCAGTGTAGTAAATAGCAATCATTTTAATATGTAAACAATATAGAATAATTTTAATGAGATATCTTACACTCTTATTTTATGCAAAGTTCAAACTCAAGTATGTATTGTACACTGAAAGCACATCTCAACTCAAACTGGCCACATTCCGGTGCTCAAGAGCCCACGTGCCCAGTGGCACCCACAGGACAGTTTCTTAGTGATCATGTCTTCCTAATGCCATGCCTGCTCTTTCGGTATCTGCGCTAGAGGGTACCCGTATAAATACTTCAGGCGAGATGGATTTTCCAAGGTTGGCAAACTGTGGTCTGTATGCCAAATCCAGACCGCTTCCTGTTTTTGTAGTTTTTCTGGAGCAGCCATGGCCATTCATTTGTGTGCTGCCTATCACTGGGCTTGAGTTGCAGAATACATATTGCCAAGACTCTTAGACTTCCAGTGACACAGACATGGAGAGGCGACCTGCTCCCTGAAACTTCACCAGGAGCAAGCTATAAAGGATTAAAAGATTAGGGGAGAAAAGAAAAGTTACCTAATGCTCATTATTAAATAAAAATGAAGAGGATGAGGAAGATCATTAGCACAGAAAAGAGACTTGGTGTGGACTAGAGAGAGGTTTAAGTCATCGTCCTTACTTCAGAGCTGATGTTATGCCTCCCCTACTAAGCCCTCCCCATCCTTTAGAGGTCTGTCTCTTCTTATCCCAGTAGCTAGTCTCATCCGTACCACTCACTCACCTGACATAGTCACATAACTTTTCAGGCTACTTGCTAATGAATGTATATTTTTCTACCCACCACCGGACTATATCCCCTGGAGGATGTGTATTATGTTTAAGCGTGTTGAGTTCCACAATATGGATTTTTCTGATACTCTGTTGATACTTGCTTAATTTTTAGATGGATTTGGAACTTAAATAGCGCATTTTGTTAATATTTGTTAAATCCTGTATGGCTGTAGCATCTCACTTTATCTTTCAGTGTCTTTTTTTGTTTCTTGTTTCCACATAATCCTCATTCAAATATTTGTTCTGGAATAAAAGAGTCTTCAAGAGACACTTCTAATGACAAATATAAAACAGAAACCCTGGGACTGCTGACAGCTGCCTGCAGTTGGGACAACCGTGGTTAGGTCAGGACATTTTGATGTGGCTTGTTGCGCGACGTTTTTCAATGTGGGCAGCAGAACTCGGGAAGATTCTTCCTTGAATGTCGCGTTTCATATGTTGCTCTCTGAGGAGGAAGACGGCTATCATCGGCAGTGCTTTCTGTTACCGACACTACAATGAGCAGTGGTCATTTTCAGACATGCTGCTTCTCTCCCCCCAGCCTCTGGTCTGTTTGGTGTTAAATGTCTCCTCTTGGTTTCTGTGGGTAAATGAATTGCTCTTGACATGGAGTCCTCTAGCACATGCACCATCCAGTGGGGCCTGCTGAGAACTGCCTGACCTCAGTCTAGGCACTGCCTGAGTACACCCTTGCAGCTAAAATAAACCTGGGCCCCAACAACTGGGTCCCTCATTCCGACCCAAGCCTAATTAGGAGAGCAGCAAGACTCCATAAGAAACAGTAACATGGCCGGGGCGCGGTGGCTCAAGCCTGTAATCCCAGCATTTTGGGAGGCCTAGGCAGGCAGATCACAAGGTCAAGAGATTGAGACCATCCTGGCCAACATGGTGAAACCCCGTTTCTACTAAAAATACAAAAATTAGCTGGGCGTGGTGGCACGTGCCTGTAATCCCAGCTACTCAGGAGGCTGAGGCAGGAGAATTGCTTGAACCAGGGAGGTGGAGGTTGCAGTGAGCTGAGATTGGGCCACTGCACTCCAGCCTGGTGCCTGGCGACAGAGCGAGACTCTGTACACTGTTTGGTAAATAAGCATCAGTTGCCAGGAACGGGCTGACTCCTGGTCTCACTGATAATGGTGCCATGTACCTTTTGGGTATAAAGAAATGAGAGGGCATGGCCTCAGTAAGAAGTAAAGGTGCCCCCACGGAAGACTGGAGACTTAAGTAGACAGGGCTTGGCCACACAAGCCGAGCATGCCCCGGGACCACGGCCACTTGACTCTTTCAGCAAGTCCTTTGATACTGGACAATCTCCACCTGTGAAGCTGCATCATGTTGATCAAGGTGCTCGCCAAGAGGCAACAAGATAATGTTTGCGAAACATGAGTTTCTGCAAACTCTTTCTATGATGACTACGATTATTCTCGTTATTGTTTTCCCGTTTTTAATCTAGAATTAAAAATGGAGCCTGATTGACTACTCCCTGGCAAATAGTAGATGATGAGTAACTGTAAGTTGAATAATTTATTGAATGAATAGAAAATAAAGACATGTACTTATGCAAAAGGGACCCAATGCTGATTATGATCAAGAGCTATTCACGAATAGTACTAAAGGCCAAAGTGCCTTTGATTCTTTATTATAACAAAAATAAGACTCCTTACCACAGTCAACTGACCACTCTCAAGGACTTTGTTCATGCATCAAACCATTATTGCAGATTACCACGTCTGCAATCTAATTAATAATTTGGGTTTCAGCAAAGTTTTAAATGAGACAAAAGAGCCCATTTAAATTCTCTAAGAGTTACAAGAATTTGATCAGGTTTCCACTTTTTGTTCGATCCCAGCCATTTGAGCACACAAAGCTGTCTATCTTTCTAGGGACGGAAAGAACTCATTGTTCATTGTAAGCAGACATCCGCCACAGGAATGTGCATATATCAGCATATTTAGTGGCAGGCACAGTCACTGCAATTTGACATCTCAGTCAAGTTTTTCTTGAGATCTGGCAAAAATAGAAGTATAGCAACCCCTCCTCCTCACCATTTCAAAGGAAAAGTGGCCCCACATTTTCAAAGCTCACCTTATATAGATGAACAAACTCACATAAAAGAGCAAACCAAAATCATACGATCATTTCTATGCATTTTAAATCAATTGGTCCAAAAATTCCCGAATATTTAGACAGCATTCACTGCTAACAAGTTAGATAATTACTCATCTATCTCCTAACATTGTAGTCCAGAGTTTGAGCACTTGTTTGCCGAATGAATTTCTATTTAACTCTTCTGCCGTGTTTCACATTTGAGGAAATAATGGATGGATAATGGATATCAGTTTGTCTGTGTCTCTGTGTGTGCATTCTCTGCACTAGTGGTAAAGGGGACTTATTTTAATGCATTTTAAAGGTAATTGATGGATGATGGCAATATCAGCCCATTGCGGATATACATTTTGGAATAGAAAGAGGGCCACTGATGAGCCTGCCCTCTTCACAGAAGTTGAATCATACTTTCTTTATTGTTCTATCAACAAGCTTTAGCTTAATGCCTGACACATAACATACATTTACAATTTTATGTTTGATCAAATTCACATGAATTTAATATTTGGACACAGTAGTGAATCTTCGTAATATTTCCATATTTAAATTTTCTTCTTCATTTTTCTTTTTTTTTCTTTTTTGACACGGTCTCTGTTGCTCAGGCTGGAATGCAGTTGTGCAATTGTAACTCACTGCAGCCTTGATCTCCGGGGCTCAAGCAATCAGCCTCAGCCTCCTGAGTAGCTGGGACTACAGGCAGGTACCATCATGCCTGGCTAACTTTTTGAATTTTATTTTTTTAGAGATAGGGTCTCACTAGAATGCCCAGGCTGGTCTCAAACTCCTGGCCTCAAGTGATTCTACTGCCTCAGCCTCCCAAAATGCTAGAACTACAAGCACGAGCCATAGTGCCCAGCCCATATTTAAACTTTCAATTAAAGAAAACTTTTAGAATGGCTATATTGACCAACCCTTTCGTTTTTATTTTATTCTCTCCTGTAACGAAGTGCTGAGGGCACTGCCTTACACATAGTAAAGCTCAAATGGGTGAATTGAATGCTTTCTAATAAAGCAATGAAAAACGGAATGCATCCACCTACGTAGGTGACCTAGGGTACAGAGGAGATCAAAGACAGTTTCACATGTTTGTTTCAAATAAAGTTTTCTTATATAGAAACACACAGAGAGGGAAAAAGACAGAGACAGAGGCAGGGAAAGCCTTGGAAACAAAGAAAAGAGAGAAGGCAGAGAGGGTGAAACACTGAGCCACACAGGGCAGCGAGCAAAGGGTGAGGCTGGCACAGAGCAAAAGATCTGGGTTTACAGAACACATGTTGGATTCATGTAAACGCAGGTTTCTGTGTTGTCTGCTGAGGGCTGGAAGAGAGAATAGGGCACAGCCAAGTGTGCTTGCTGTAACAAGTTGCTCCTTCAGGAGAGTGGGCGTTTTCTGGCCCAGCAAAAATCAGGACTTAGTTATCCTGATGGAGCGGAAGACAGGCACACAGCCTCCTTGGTCCCTGCTCGGATGGCCACTAAGATGTAGGAGAGGTGCCCAGCTCCAGGCGGCTCTGTGAGTGTGTGAATCCCAGGAAGGTTGCAGAGCCAATGCTATGAATCCACTAAGAACAATGACAAGGGTTTGAGACTGCCCACTTCCCCCCCGGTCCCATGCCGCCAGGGGTTAGACAACTCAAAATGCACAGGGAACGAAGTTCTGGTAAAGCATCACCTTACTGAGAAATACAGCACTTCAGTGTTACCATTATCATTAGGAAAACCATGTTCCATTTATGGAGTATTGCTCAAGCTGGGAGTGTGACCATGTCAGTCACCTCCAGAAATGTGCCCCGCGCTAAGGAGATGTAAAGGGAGAGATTCTTCCAATGTTCACATTTTGTTGGGATCCATTGTGTGTCACCTGAAACTGACTATACACGCCTGAAAGCTGAGTATTAGAAACAGCATACTGCCTTGCTTCCGCTGTTATTTTTTCTTGCTTTTTTAAAATAAAACAAAGAGATTAGGGTTATTTAGATTATACGAGCATGCGATCTTCTCCAGAGTAAGTAAAAGCAACTGTGGAGGCAATCAGAACTCAAATGTCTCCACTCAATATATCGTTATATTTGTTTTCATAAACATATTTATTTGAATGTCTTTAGGTTGAAACACATCAGTTTTACCTCCAGTAACTTATAAGTCATAATTAGGCACAAAGAAGACATATTTTCATAGAAGAATTTTGATTTATGAGTTTATGTAATCTTGTTTTGTGTTTTTTCTTGATATAAAAGCTTACTGCTCCATTCTAGTATTTCATAATAATAAGCAGACGTGAGGCCAGGTTAAACAGCTACGGAAGGACTTCAAAGTCATTGATACACCAAACAGTATTGATTTTTTCCTTTGCTTTAAAGTTAATTAAAAGGACACAATACCTCAGCAGGCTGCTGGAAAATGATCTAGTGGCAAAGCATGATTTGGGAATCTGACAAGTGAAAGATGACGATGATATGGAAAGAGTTTGTAACAGGAATGGATGTTTTAGAAAAGGCGATTTTGGAGGGAACTCTTCTCTCCTTTGTGAGTAAGAGTCTGTCGATGTCACTTTTCAGGATGGATCAGTCAGCACTAAGCACAGGTAAAGAAAAACACGTGATTAACAGTTCGGGTGCTCGAGGTTTGCGACGTCCTGGGTAATTGTGATTTTGCTAGAAAGACATCCAGGAGTGTGTTGTACAGAATAGGCACTGAGACGGGCTGTGAGCATGGCAGTGTCCTCTAGATGTGTATCTTGAGTGAAGGAGCAAACCTCCCTTTCCAAACACGAACCCCAACTCCCACTCTGCCCACACACACAACGGTCCTGAACAGACCTGTGCACACTCAGGCTTCCAAATCACAAGCATGGCCTCCTGCCCACCCGGGTTCAAACTGGAGTCCTGGTTTGCCCAGCCCACAGGCATCTGTGGGGCTCTCCAGCTGCCTCTGACTTGGGTCTCTGCTGGTGGCTCACACGGGCCCCAATGCACTGGGGAGATCGTGGCCCAGGCTTCTGCCAGGTAGAGCCAGGATCTCCACACATCCATGGCTGCTCGGCCTTGGAGAAATTCTTGGTTCCAAGTCCCTGGAGAGGAACCCGAGTCTTTTGGTTTTGTGAGCATGTCATGCTTGTGTTTACAAGTTACCGTGGCGAGAATGTGAGCGAGGACTGTCTCCGAGCACTGCAGAACGTGTGTGCAGCTCCTGCTAACATCAGCGCGGGCACCGTCTCCTACGAGAACGGGTGGTGGCTTGTGCTTCTTGAGGACCAGGTAGCTGCTGCTAAGGACGGGCCTCGCGGAAGCTCCCTGAGTATGACGACCTTATTTTACTCCTCTCAGAACTCAGGTGTGTGATATGCATAACAGTATCTAAGGTATCTATTTTTCAAGGTATTACTGTTACTATTATTTTGAGAAAGAGTCTCAATCTGTCACCCAGGCTGGAGTGCAATGGTGGGAATTCATTTCACTGCAACCTGGGTTTGAGTGATTTTTCTGCCTCAGCCTCCTGAGTAGCTGGGACTGCAGGCACCCGCCACCACACCCAACTGAATTTTATATATATATATATATTTAGTAGAGATGGCGTTTCACTATGTTGGTAAGGCTGGTCTCGAGCTGCTGACCTCATGATCTGCCCTCCTCAGCCTCCCAAAGTGCTGGGATTACAGGTGTGAGCCACTGCGCCGT